>NC_058407.1:89897695-90197658 GCF_002201575.2 Neomonachus schauinslandi | reverse complement strand
CTTTCTTTCTTTCTTTCTTTCTTTCTTTCTTTCTTTCTTTCTTTCTTCTTTTTTCTTTCTTTCTTCCTTTCCTTCTTTTTCTTTCTTCTTTCCTTCTTTCTTTCAAGATTTATTTATTTATTTATTTATTTATTTATTAAAGATTTTTATTTATTTGTTTGTCAGAGAGAGAGAGAGAGCGAGCACAAGCAGGGGGAGCAGCAGAGGGAGATGGAGAAGCAGACTCCCCGCTGAGCAGGGAGCCCGATGTGGGACTCGATCCCAGGACCCTGGGATCATGACCTGAGCCAAAGGCAGATGCTTAACGACTGAGCCACCCAGGCGTCCCGCAAGATTTATTTATTTTAAAGAGACAGCGAGTGCACAGAGGAAGGGCAGAGGGAGAGAATCTCAAACTGACTCCCTGCTAAGCACGGAGCCTGACATGGGGTCCGATCCCAGGACCTTGAGATCATGACCTGAGCTGAAACCAAGAGCTGGATACTTAACCGACTACGCCACTCAGGCTTTCCTCCCTGCTTAATTTTCTCGACAGTACTTAGCACCATCTGATAGATCATTTATGTAGGCATGTATGTATTTTTTGTCTCTTTCACCTTTCCCTCCAGCATATAAACTCCTACAGAGCAGAAGAGCTGTCTTGTTCATTTGTTTGTTTTGTGCTTTATTTCCTCTGCTATATCTCCAGAGCCTGTAACAGTGCTTTACTTGGAATGAGTGCTCAGCAAATAATGAATATACAAAAGAATGTATTTTTCTCTTTATTGTCAGGGGGGTCTGGCTGGAAAGTGCTAGTACAGGCAAATCAGTCAAAGAGATTACTAAAGGTGTGGGCATGGTGTAGGGCAAGTGCAAGGTAAAGGAACCCAGGATTAGTCATAGCAGAGGCTCCATGATCACCCCAGACCTGAAGGAGTGAGAGGAGAAAGCTGTGTGGAGAAGAGACAGAAGCTGCAGTCTTGGCACTCCAAACTCCTCCCTCTAGGACTGGCTACATAATTTCGGGACCTAATATGAAGTGAAAATGCAGGGCTCCTTAACCCACAATGGGATTGTATTTAGAAACAGAGCTTTTATGGGGCACCTGGGTGGCTCAGTCGTTAGGCGTCTGCCTTTGGCTCGGGTCATGGTCCCAGGGTCCTGGGATGGAGCCCCACGTCAGGCTCCCTGCTCCGCGGGAAGCCTGCTTCTCCCTCTCCCACTCCCCCTGCTTATGTTCCTGCTCTCACTGTCTCTCTCTCTCTGTCAAATAAATAAATAAAATCTTAAAAAAAAAATAAAGAGGGAAATTAAGGTTAAATGAGGTCATAAGCTCTTAAACTATATAGAACAAACTGATAGTTACCAGAGGGAAGGTGGGGGGGGATGGGTTAAATAGGTGATGGTGATTAAGGAGAGCACTTGCTGTGATGAGAATGGGGTGTTTTATGTAGGTGTTGAATCACTAAATTCCACACCCAAAACTAATATTACACTGTATGTTAACTAGCTGGAATTTAAGTAAGAATTTGGGGGAAAAAAAAAAAAGAAAGAAAGAAAGAAAGAAAATGCAGGGCTCCTTGTTCAAAAATTATTAAAGATTTCAAGATAGTAACAGTGGAACATTAAGCCAAGCATGAGGTCCTGCTAACAGGGGATCCTGTGTGGTAACACGGGTCACATGGCAATGAAGTTGCCTCTACTCTCCTCCTTCCTTCCAATCTTCCATTGGCCAAATCCGATTCCAAATCCAGAACTCAAAGAAGCCCATTTGCTGAATGCCTGATTCCTGGGGACACAGAGCTGAGTAAAGAAGGTGAAGTTTGGATCTGGGGAGCAGGAAAAAGATATTAAGCCCAGATAAGTGTAGAAAATATGTATCTCTATAACCTTCTATGTGTGTGCGACAGAGGGTGAAGAAGGTATAAGACACTTTGGGATTAGTCACTGATGATTAAGTATAGGCACATTTGCAATATGACTAAAGAATAAATACAAATACTAAATAAGTAGTATTGAGAAGGAAAAGTAAATAATAACCCCAAGGTTTCACATGCATCATTGGCTTTGGGGTCTGGCCAACCTCTGTCCCAATACTGGGCTTGACTTTTAGTAGCTGTGTAATGGTAAGAAAATCGCTCATTTTTATTGCTCCAGAGTCTGTAAAGCAGAGATAACAGTTACTTCAGAATTTGTTGTGGGCTAAATTAAAGGATGTCCCTAGCACCCAGTAGGTATTTAATAAACGTCGGAGAATAGAAGAATATTGAGGTCACAGACAGAAATGGATGAGTTGGGGAAAGGTCTTTCTAGTTCTGTGGATTTCTGGAAAAAGGGAAGAGTTTGAGAACTCTGATGGTTAAGAGGTTTTCTCTAAAGGCATCATAAATGGCCACTTCTGCAGAGTATAGCCATTTTTCAGAGAATGCTATTTTATTTCCCTGCTGGGCTTGACAGAAAGGATAGAGACTTTATAGACAGGCAGATGTGGTTTCAAATTCCGTCTCCACCAATGATTAGTGGCAAGTTGTGTTAAGTCCTCTGAGCCAGAGTTTTCTGTTACAAAATGCAGTATCACTGTAAGAATTTATGAGATAATGTTGATAGTGTGCCAAAGAAATGCTTAAATATCTATCTGATCTGCCACTCTTTTTTAGTTGAGCTAGACTTAGGAATCAATTTCTTTTTCCCTTCTTCCCTAAAGCTTAAAGCAGTCCCCATCTCTAGCAGCCAGCTCTGTGGTTCTTTTCTGTGGGTTTTACCCTTGTCCCCTGGGCCTTCCTCGTCACGGAAGTCTCAGCAGGAGAGTGGAGAGAGGAAGAAAAGAACAAGAACCTGCATTCACTTCTGCAGGAAAGCTCTAGTTCCTCATTGGCTTTCACTCAGACCTGTGTTTAAACTTCTCCACCTTGGGAATGAAGAAAGCAAAAGAGGAAGCTTTGTGCTTCCCTTCAGAGAGTGTATGAGGTGAGCAGAATGTGTCTAGTAGGTTGAATAATGCCCACCCCCCACCCAAGATATCCCCAAGGCCTGCAAATGTGATCTTATTTGGCAAATGAATCTTTGCAGAGATAATTAAATTAAAGATCTCCAGATCTAGAGCTCCTTCTAGATACTCTGGGTGAGCCCTAAATCCAATAGCAAGTGTTTTTATAAGAGACACAGAGAGGATAGACATGGAGAGAAGGCCATGGACATATGGAGGCAGGGATTAGAGCCATGGTGTCCACCAGCAGCTGGAAGAGATAAGGAAGGATTTGGAGGGGGCATGACCTGACACCACCTTGATTCCATACTTCTGGACTCCAGAACTGTGAGAGAACAGATTTCTATTATTTTAAGCCATCGAGTTTGTGGATATTTGTTACAAGCAGCTCTAGGTATCAATACAGTATCCAATCAACAGCAATCATTAAGAGTATACATACTACTAAGAACAATAGCTGCTCTGTGTTGAGCATGAATGGAAGTTTCTGGAAGCTGCAAGTGAGGAGCTGGCTTCTTATGCTATTCCCAACATGTCCGCCTGACTGTGGTATGATAAAACACATATTTGGTCTTTGGCCCTGTTCCCGGCCTGAGAATTTCCTGACGAAACCCTGAGAATTTCCTGAGTGGTAAGAGTATTTTTTTGTGCTAATGAGTTCGCCCCTAAATAGTGTTGGGATGAGGGCCAGATGCCAGAAAAACTGGCCATGGGATTAGGGGGTTAGAACTTTCAGACCTGCCACCCACCCACTGCTGAGAGATTGGTCCAATGGCTAAGGATTTAATCAACCATGTCTGTATAATGGAACTTCCACAAAAATCCCTAAACAAGGGGGCGGGGGTTGAGGAGTTTCTGAGTTGGTGAACTCATCAAAGTGCTGTGGGGGTGACACATCTGGAGATCCAGGGAAACTCTGCATGTGCACCACCCCCACCCCCACCCCCACCCCTTGCTCTATGCTTCTCTTCATGGGCTGTTCCTGAGTTGTAGCCTGTGCAATAAACTGGTAGTCATTCAGTAAAGTGTCTTCCTGAGTTCTGCAAGTTATTCTAGCAAATCATGGAACCTGAGGAAGGGTTTGTGGGAGCCCCGATTTATGGTGTGTCTGTCAGAAGGATGGGTGGTCCTCGGGGACATGTGACCGGTGCCCGGAGTGGGGACAGTCCTGTGGGACTGAGCCCTTACCCTCTTGGGTCCATGCTAACTCTGGGTAGCTAGGGCAAGAAGCTAGGGCAATTGAATTGTTGGTCACCTAGTCGGTGTCAGAGGGTTGGTTGTTGGTGTTGGAAAGGACATTACATATTTGGTGTGGGGAAGACCAAAGTCCCACACTGACTTTTGTTTTATTTTTCTTTTTTGCTTTTAACAAAAGCACTGCACCAATTTTTCAAAGATATAGATAACTGCTAGGTCATAGTTTTGTTGGCCTTTCCTAATTTACTAGAAGAGTGGGCATTCCTGCTTCACTTTAGCTGATCCCCAGGTTTGGACCCTTCTCTTAGGAATTTGTCATGGACGTATGTCAGCTCTCTGTGCCTCCCTTGGAAAACCCAGCTTTGCTGCCCCTTCTAGTTCATTGTTTCTGTGTTTTGGCCTTAATATTTAATATTGCGGAGGTCGGCTCCTGGTGAATCACCTATATGTGCTTTTTTTCAGGCCTGACCAGAGGCCATTACAAAGGCTCATGGGGAAAGCTGCCCTCTCCACACCAGCCTGGGTGCCCGGCCCGTGCACTGCGTCTCTGGAGGGAGGTATAGGCAAGGACCCGGGCAGTCCTGCTCTTTGCCTACTATCATTCCTAGCCCTGGTGCCTTTATTCCCAGGTCTCTCTATGTGAGGCCTTGGCCAGAGGTCCTCTTCCGGTGCCTCTGGAGGAGGCCTCCTTACCTGCAGGAGGAGGAGAAAGAAGCCCTCAAGATACTTTCCTCCACTCTAATTCAGTACCGAGTACTTTCCCACTCCTGGCCCTTCTCTCTCACCTCGTACTTTTCCACTCCTGGCCCTTCTCCCTCACCTCCACTTGACCCCAGAGTCCATAGGACGGCCAGAGCCTTTTGTCTGGGGCTCCTCCAGCAGTGAGAAACTCCACATCTGTGCTGATCCACCTGACTCTCAACTGGTGTGCTGTTCCATGGGGGGAAATGGACAGGGGGAGGCAGAGTTTTCTCTGGTTTGGGACTCTTGCTCATATCATCACTGTAAGTGGTCAGAGCCTTGATTCTTTCACTTTTGGCTTATTGCTTTAATCAGCCACCCTGGCAACAGGCAGCTCAGCTGTTTTTTTTCAGCCCAGCCCAGTTCCTGACAAATTTCAAGTCACTGTAAACCAAACGGTAGTTAAAAATGAAATCTACTAAACCATGGTTTCCTTTCATCAACATATGTGAAGTGCCTACTGTTTTCCAGGCACTGTGCTAGGCTCTGTGATGCAGAGATGATGGGACCAAAGTCTCTGCCTTTGAGGAGTTCATGGTCCAAAGGGGCCTAGAAGGTAAACAGTTCATTTCAACAGTGTGGTAAGTGCTTTAGGGGCACAGAGGATGGGCACTAAGGCAGATGTTGGGGGAGGGAATTTCCTTCTACCCCTAGTAATTAAATAGGCACAAATCAGGTTAACAGGAGAAAAAATAAATTTAATTTAATTTTGTATATATGGGGGTCTCAAAGATATGACACCCAAGGTGTTTATATACCTTTTAGACAAAGAAACACTAAATTTGTTAAGTCAGTCAGAGAAAGATGATTATCATATGATCTCACTCATATATGAAATTTAAGAAACAAAACAGATGAACATAGGGGAAGGGAGTGAAAAATAAAATAAGACAAAATTAGAGAGGGAGACAAACCATAAGAGACTCTTAAGCATAGGAAACAAACTAGGGTTGCTGGAGGGGAAGGGGTGGGGGGATGGAGTAACTGGGTGATGGGCATTAAGGAGGGCACGTGGGTGTTATATGCAACTGATGAATCACTGAACTCTACCTCCGAAACTAATAATACACTATATGTTAGCTAACTTGAATTTAAATTAAAAAAAAAAAAGAAAAAAGAAACAATAAATTTGTGAAGAACTGTAAGACAGAAACGTCAGCTTGGGTAATAATTAATGAAGAAACCAAGGAGATTTTGTTTACACAACCTTCTCCGCCCTCAACTCCCTATCTCTGGTGATAAAAAGGTCTCTTTACCTTCCCCGGGCAGGGAGGCTACCTTTCTCAGGAGAGATTTATTTCCTGCTTTTAGGGGGACAGAGGGGGAGTCAGAGTGTCCTTCTTGCACTGGCTGTTTCTCAAATAACTTTCATTCAAAAGAATCAATATGCCAAAGTGGCATATTCTGGGGTGGCCCGCCCTGAACCCCAAAACACGGAAGGGAAGGGCACGCTTCAAGGAGTCCTGCAAGAGAAGGTCGTATCTGAGGTGAATCTCAAAATGTAAGTGAAGAATGTGGGAGAGATGTGAGAACAGAAGACCCCACTGATTAGACAGCAACAGCTAACAGACCAGAGGGGTGCCCTCATGTCAAGAGAGAAAAACTAAAATTTTAATCAGACTGAATGACCGTGGGGAACAAAGCCAGTCAGCACAGCTTGAGATGACAAATTTCACCAAATTCAGCAAAATTCCTGGAAAGACCCCTACAACACATCTTATCACGCTCCCTAGTGGCTGCCACATCCTGAGACCGCCACCAGAGATAGTGGGCTGTATCCTGCTTGTCACTGCACACCTGCAGTTTGGCACCTGAGTCTGACCAACCCCGATAAAGGGCACAGACTTTGTGGATTTTTCCTGTTTAACCCCGACCCTAACCCTTCCCCTTTGGAGGGTACGTTTCAGTTTGTAGCCAAAGGCTGTGTCTCCCCACATTGGCAGACTCCGTGGCAAAAAAAACTTGCCTTTGCTTCTGACCCACTCTGCATTTCAGGAATCTTTGTTGACCGAGTCCTAGGCAGTGGAATCAGCACAAAAAAAGTCATTATCCATATCAGCAGTGAAATCATCAACCTATGTTATTGATTGCCTCCTACATATCATTCATGGGATGGGTTTTCTGCTTGGGTTTAGTTTTTTGTTTTTGTTCATTTTTCTCAGAACACCATAGCTTCCTTCTCACTGGGACGCTCACAGCCCAGTGGGTGGTGGCGTAGGGCACGTACACAGGAAAATGAAGCGGATCATCCTGGAGAACTTGGAGCAGTGTGAGGAGGCCGCCGTGTTTGTGAGGTGCACGCGACAGAGGCCTCTGGTGGGGCTTCTGGCAAACAGGGCACTGTTTTGCTGTGGTGTTTTGCTGAAACAGGTCTCTGTTGTGACAATCCAGGTATCATTCTGCAGTATCCTGGTTTTGTGGCCTGTAAGCCCATTTCTTGGGCTTTTCCAGAGACGGGGGAAGTCCATCACGTGAGGAACCCTGCTCTCTACCCGTTTTGTTCCCGAGCTGAACGGGTGACTGGGGAGTCTAGGGTCCCTCTAGAAGCTGCGGAAGCCTTTGTGCAATCCTACTCTTACAAAACATCCCTTTTTTCACAAACGACAAGATCTGATTTATTTGTTTTCAAAGAAATATAGAACTCACAGTGATAAATCATGTTTTTTGGTAACCAATGTAAATAGTGAAGTCATGCATCTGCCCAACAATAAGCCAGGAGCTCTATCTTAATACATCAAATAATTTGATATTGGAATAATCTCCACAAGGTTAAATTGCAATTATTTATAGGTATAGGATAAAATGTATTTTCACTGGGATTGCATTGTATGGTATATGTGTATGTGTAAGCACATGCATAAAGCCTTATATTCTGTAAAAGTACAGAAGAAAGATAATGGCATCTTTAGCAAACGTGAAAATGTGCCGTGACTGCAGATACAAAGTCTTTCTCCGTGGGTTCTAGACCGGAAATTCTTCTCTTTCTGGAATGGTTAACTTATCACCACTTGATGGAACAAGGTCATTTTCAGAACACATCATCCAACATCTGGCTTATCATCTGCGGGCTGGATAAAAATGCGTGGGAGTCAGGCACAAAGGGCACAATTTCCCACATTACTTTTGTTATTGTTCTTTTTTTTTTCAGTTACCAAAATAAAGCTATATGGTCATTAAGCAGATGCTCTCAGACAGGAATGTATTAGTACTATAACAGCTTTTTTCATAAAAGCGAAAATCCTCTTTGAATTTCCTTTGGTTGGTGAAAACAGGTATGAATATAGGAGGTCTTTTGTAAAAGCAAGCAGCATTAGCTCGAACTTTTGGAAAGCAGGGGATACTCTTGTTACTTGTTTTATCAACTCAGACGTTATCTGACTTCCTACTAAGACAGATGGAAAGTCAGCTCACCTGTAACACTGTCTTGTTCTCTTGCCTCCTTCTATTACCAAGGGGATCAGTGCCTGTATTGGTTACCACTGTAACTTCAAACAGATGTCACTTCTGAGTCCTTCAACTTATAAGCTAATTTTCTTAGGGTTTCACTCTTTCCTCTGACTTTCTTTCAAGAACTGATTAAATATTTTGTAAAATGCCCCTCGATTTGAATTTGTCTGATATTTTCTTATGATTAGATTGAGGTTATATTTTAGGGAAGAATATCACATGTGTGATGGGACCCTCTCTGTGCATCATATCATGGGGTATATAATGTTAATGTATCTTAATACTGGTGAAGTTAGTCTTAATCATCTGATTGAGGTGGTGTCTGAGTTCCGCTTTAGATCACTAGTTTTTCCTTTGTACCAAATATCTGAGGGGAGATAATTTGCAACTATGCAAGTACTGTTTTTCTTTAAATTTTCACCCATCAATTTTAGCAGTAATTTCAGATGTTGCCTGAAACAATTATTACTCTGGTGTTCTCCAGGTCATTCTCATTTTTCTTCATTTCTTTTTTTTTTTTTTTAAAGATTTTATTTATTTATTTGACAGAGAGAGACATAGCGAGAGAGGGAACACAAGCAGGGGGAGTGGGAGAGGGAGAAGCAGGCTTCCTGCTGAGCAGGGAGCCCGATGCGGGGCTCGATCCCAGGACCCTGGGATCATGACCTGAGCCGAAGGCAAACGCGTAACAACTGAGCCACCCAGGTGCCCCATTTTTCATTTCTTCTACATTTATTAATTGGATTCCCCTCTAAGGAAGAACTGTCTCTTCTCCATAGTTTATATATTTAATCAGCTATTTATAGCAGTATGGAATCATGGATATTTACTTTATTCTTTAAGTTATAATCGAAAACTTCACTATTTTTTAGTTGCTAAATTTCTTCCAGGTTTGACTCTTGGGAGTTCCTTCAGATTGGTTGCTGTGTCATTTTGACATGACCACAACTTCTTCTTTTTTTTGTCCTCTGAGCACTTCATTACAACACAAAATCCTCTAGGCTTACTTTGTATTTTTCCTGCCCTCACCTTGAAATCAATCACTTCTCCAAGGAGCTCCGATTGCTTTTGTGAATGGGGTTTACAACCCATAATCTGGACACTAGTTATGTTCATTGCTATTGGGTATCACCACTTCTAGGTCCTAGCAGTGGGTTAGTATATAGACACATATACATCTATCTATCTATCTATCATCTATCTATCTATCTATCTATCTATCTATCTATCTATCTATCTACCTATCTCTATCTTAAAAATCAACATGATTATTCATAGTGATACCTCTGATCCAGTCTAGCTCTTCAAGGTTAATTCTAACATTACCTCTTTATTTATAACTTCTTTCTCTGAATGTGAAACCGGTTGTTCATATCTAAAATCTATTTCCTTATATACCCAAATTTAGTATCTGTTCAAAGGAGTTTCAAAATTTCTAACCCATCCATGCTTTTCTAAAGAACAAACCAATCAACTAGACCACAGTGTTTTGTACAGTTGTTTTGTTTTTAGCCTTACAACATCTCAAAACACTGTTTTCCAAAGTTACTTCTGTTAGCTCCTTTCTTTACCACCTTCTTTAGTGAGATGATGCCATTCTGTAGAACACATTTGTTTGTCACAGTCTGCATTCCATCTTGGGTTCAATCTACATCTGGTTGCATTTTTAAAAAACTGCTCACAGTAAAAGTCTTTCCTTTGTGCAACACAGTCTTGGCGTTTTGACAAATGCACAGAATCATGTATTTACCATCACAGTATCAAATAGGACAGTTACAAGCCCGCCCACCTCACCCCAGTTCATTTGTTCTATCCTTTTGTAGTCAACCCCCCCCCCACACACAATTGGCAACCATTTTCCCTTTGCCAGAATATCATATGTATGAAATCATACAGTATAGAGTCTTTTGGGTCTGGCTTCTTTCACTTAAGATGTTGCATTTAAGATTCATCCATGTTGTCATGTGAAACAGTAGTTCATTATTTTTTATTACTGGGTAGTATTTCATTGAATGGCTTTCCTATTCCTTGATCAGTCCACCTATTGAAAAAAATCTCTGTTTCCAGTTTGGGTGGTTATGAATGAAGCTAATATGAACATTCAGAAACATGTATTTGTGTGAATGTAGTTCTCATTTCATTTGTATAATTACAGATTAGGAGTGGGATTGTTGGGCCCTATGGTAAATGTTTAACTTTATAAAACCTGCCAAACTATTTTCCAAAGTTTCTGTACCATTTTACATTGTTGCCAACAATGTGTGAGTTTCATTTGTTCTGCATCCTTGTCAGCACTTGATATTGTCAGATTTTTAATTTCAGCCATTTTAATATATGTGGTGTTATCTCATTGTGACTTTAATAAACTTTTACTAATGACTAATGATGTTTTACATCTTTTCATATACTTTTTTCATTTTTATATCTCCTTTGGTGCAAAGTCAAAAAGCAAATCAAAATAAAGCTGCAATTTTTCTAAATCTGTGCTGTCCAACAGGAAACTGAAATCAAGAAGGTAAACACAAGAGTGGTTTTAAAACAAAAATAGGAAAAAATTTTTTGACTTTTTTATATTGCATTTCCAGTACTCCTCGTTTCTTTTTAAAGAGCCAAGTTTCTATCTGGTATCATATTCATTTAACATGCATTGTAGAGTAGGTCTACTGGCAATAAATTCTCATATTCTTTTTTTGAGAAAGTATTTTTTATTCACTTTTGATTTTTTTTTTTTTTTTTGGCTGGGTATAGAATTCTATTTTTCTTTCTTCAGCCCTTTAAAGATGTCCTTTTATTGTCTTTTAGTTTGCATAGTTTCAGAAGAGAAGTTGGCTGTAATTTTTAACTTTGTTCTTCTGTGTGTAATGTGTGTCTCTCTCCTCATCCCCTCACCCCCACCAACCCCACACTACCTTTACAATTTTTTCTTTGTTCTCAGCAGTTTGAATGTAAGTGTAGTTTGGGGCATTTATCCTGTTTGGTGTTCTTTGTTATCTTGGATCTGTGATTTGGTGTCTGTCATTACATTTGGTCAATTTTCAGTCATTATTTTTTCAAATGTTTCTTCTGCATTGTTGTATATTTAGGATTCCATTTACACACCTGAGGCCATTTGATATTGTCCCACAGTTCTTAGTAGTTCTGTTTTGATTTATTTACTTTTTCTCTTTGGCTAGTTTGCAGAATTTCTTTAATGCTACATTCACGTACATAGATTCTTTCCTCAGCTAGTCTAGTAATGAGCCATTAAAGACATCCTTTCTCTCTGTCACTATGCTTCTTATTTGTAGTATTTCCATTTGATTCTTTCCTGTTGCTTCCAGCTGTGTGCTGAATTGCCCATCTGAACTTACATGTTGCTCATGTTTTCCTTCAGAGCTTTTTACATACTAATTATAGTTGTCTAAAATTCCCCATTAGATAGTTTCAACACCTATGTCATGTGTGTATCTGGGTATCTCTTGAGAGAGTGAATAAATCCTCTTGCTCTCTCACTTAATCTATAATTTCCTCTCGTTTCCCTGAAAAAGTATGTCCCCAAGTTTTTGGCATTCTAAAGTGATGCTGTTGAATTAGTAATGACTAGTGATATGTGATTATTAAGTACTCTAAATATGATTAGGTTGAATTGAGATGTTCTGTAACTAAAATATACACTGCTTTCAAAGGCTTACCACAAAAAAAGAAAAATATCTAAATAATTTTATATTGATTTCATGCAGAAATAACACTTTGAATATACTGACTTAATTAAAGATATTATTAAAGTAAGTTACCTGTTTCTTTTTTAAAATGTGACTATTAGAATATTTAAATTACATATGTAAAAGGAGATCTAAATAAATGGCAAGACATACCATGTTCATAGATTGGAAGACTCAACATAGCCTAGATGTCAGTTCTCCCGAAACTGACATATTGGTTTGATGCAAATGATATCAAAACCCTCACAAGTTTTATTAGAGCTGTATATAAGCTTATTCTAAAAGTTATATGCTAAGGCAAAAAAACTGTAATAGCTGAAACAATTTTGCAAAAGGATAAAGTGGGATGAAGTACTCCACCTGATTTTAAGATTTATTACACAGCTACAATAATCAAGACTATGTGGCATGGGATGAGGGATAAGATGAAGCATAGATCAATGGCATAAAATAGAAAACCCAGAAACAGAATCACCCAAGTATGGACAGTTGATTTTGACAAAGTTGCAAAGCAGTTTTGTTGACTGGTTCAAAGTTAAAAAATGCTGGGTCTGACTTGCCTTCTTTTGTTGAGTGGAGGAGAGTAAGACACTCTGTTGCAATGTTGTTCTGGCAGTCTTGGGGTCCCTAAAAAGTCTGTTTTCCTCTTCCCATCCTCCTTGGTTCTACTTTACTTGTGTCTTGCATTGTATCATGGATTTACAGTTGTACTGAGAGAGGAAGATCAGGGAGAAATGAGTCTATGCCATCTTATCTGGACCAGATGCTCTCTTGTTCTTTTTTTGCAACTTGCTATGAATGTGTTATTTTTTCAAAATAAAAAGCTAAGAAATGTCCATATGAGGCTGACATATTTCTATTGGGCTGCATTGAGTGGTTCCATTGAATGGTTAATGTAACTCATAGCTGAGCCCTTTAAAATTGCAATGGAAATTATTGGTTTCCTCTCTACTCCTTCCTCTGCTTTACTTCTGGCATCTCTTTTCAATGGGATATTATGTTGAAGACTTTATATCAACATAGTTTCTATTTTCTCTGCCATTCTGAGGCTTTCAAAATATTTACAAGGTCATTTCCTGCTTGATCATCGCCTCGATCTGGTCACCTAATCAGCAGCCAGGCTTTTAGGATATGATATTAACTTGGAGGGAAATCTCTTTCCTGCTTGAGGTCTGAGGAAGTAAGAGCTGCTCAAGGTTTCTCCTTTATTTTATCCCAGATATCAGTTTTAGAACAGGTATGCTGTTCTACATGTTGTATATTTAAAAATCACTCATCTTTAATTGAAATTGAAGTTTAAAATCTTGAGTATTTGTTTCTTTAGTTGTCTCCTCTATAATTTGTTATTTTCATTGTTTTCTAGGGGAATTATAAAAAAAGAATAAGGTAAAATTGCCTTTCTCATTTAAATTCTAATTCCTTTTTTGATACTGGATATCTGGGACTAAACAGACAAAACACATAGCTTTGATTTAGTTGTATTACTACTAAAATATTTTTAAGTCAGATCATGCATGTTTCAAGAGGAGTATATATCAAAGGTATAAAATAACTGATTCTAGGATTTCCTGTATTCCTCTTGAATTTATTTCTTGTTTCCACACAGTACTTCCTCTTGTACTTTTTTCACATAGAATTCATGGGTTACAAACTTTCTAAGCTATCTTGCATGTATGCAAATAATTCTTGCTTTATAAGCATATTTCTTTGGAATTGTGAAGCCATTGCCGCAGAGACGCTGAGGCACAAATTACAAACCTCCAGATTCCAGGTAAGGACTCTTGCTGCATATGAAGGCCTAAACCTATAAATCAGGAGAGACTTTATTATTTTTGATTTTACGCTTTTCCAGGTGATGGAAAAAACATAACGTGTTTTCTGATCTCTGGAGTGGTTTTTGTGGTGGGGTGGGGGTGGAGGGTGGGAAGAGTAATGTGGTCGAAGCAGTTTAGTTCAGATTAGTGCCAGGAGTGTTACATTCTTGCCTTTCTGATTCTAATCTACTCCACACTGCCTTTTGTCATTTCCCCCGAGATCTCAAGCAAATGATTTATTCTGGGGTACCATAAGAAGGGGGGCAGAAGATGACTGCTGGATGGCAGGAAGGGGATGTTTGCAGAGTTTCAAGTACTTTGTCTTTACCAGTAAATAAGATCTGACCTTTATCTCAGACTGGAGACAGATGTAGGCCCTGTCTCCCATGGTAGAAGGCTAGGCATAACATCCCCTCGGGCGTAGCTGGGGATACTGAACATCCAAGTTTGTAGCCCTGAACAACAATCCTGGCTTTGCCTTGCTTCCGTGCTGGGGACTGTAATCCTTTGTCCAGCAAGCACAAGATGGCCGCTAGTGCATTTCGGAAAATGGCTGGAGTCGCTGGAAACACATACACAGACTCAGGACATTTTTAACTTTTATTCCTGCCTCCCATATAGCATGTTTTCTGCAAAAATTATGAGTTAAATATAATTTAATGGAGATAGGGTATTTAAAATATAATCGTGACCATTCAAAAACTCTCATGAATACAGAAGGAAAAAGAGCCAGCAAACAAACCAAAACAAAACAAAAACAAAATAAATGAAATAAGAACACAATCTCTTCAACGTAGAGACAGTCCATCCATTCTTCTTTCCCAGGGGGAAGTTCCCTGGAGCCACTGCTGAGATCAGACTCCAGAGTAGAAGGTAATTTTTGCACCGAGAGTGCACATCTGATTCACAGAAGCAAGTCTATGTTCCAGCCAAGGCAGCCAAGGCTAAGCAGAGCGCAGCTAAGTCTTCGGTCGCTTTGAGGGCCCCGGGACACTTGAGGCCGCTGCCGGAGTGCAGCTCTACTTAATTCGCTTGTGTGTTCTCATTGTCGGTCGTGTTCAGCTGCAGGTATTCCAGAGTGCCCCTTTTGTAGCTGGCCACCCGTGTGGGTTTTTGGCATCTTATCCCCGCCACCTGCCTTTTCTGTAAAGAGTTGGCGAGCATGTCAGAAAATTCAGCTTGTAAGCGCTGCTGATTCTCCCTGGAAAGAGAGTGGGGAGGGAAAATGGAACTTCTCAGCAATTCATACAGAATATTCCGTCGCTCCAGAACAATCAGTTCTGTTTACCAAACACTTAATGAGTGCTTAGTCCGTGCTAAACACGGGAAGTCCAGAGAATACAGAATGAGCCTTGCTTTTGATGGGCTTACAAGAGCTGTCATCCCTGCTCTGTGCATTTGTGGAGAAAGCAGGATACATTTCAAGCAGAAAATTCTATTTCAACTTCAGAGTGGAATGGCATGCTGCTTGGATTTGGAAGCACGGTTAGGTTTCCACATGCCACTTCAGGGAGGGCAAACAAAGCTAGGACAACGCGAGGCCCCTGTGACCCAACCCTGAGGACTTGGGTCCCACACATTCTGGGGTGTGGATCTTGTTTGGGGAGGCCTCCAAAGGGATGGAGGGTTTCAAGAGTCTGGAATGGACCTGGGCGCTCCAATAATGGGCCGGCTCCCCTGTGGCCCAGGGAAGATCTTGCTTGTGTTGGCTTCTCTACAGGCTCACCATCTATCTGGGTCCAGCATCTGGGAGTCTGCAAGACAGGGTCTCTCTACCATAGCAAAAGCCACCCCAGCAGCCATGCGACTGATTGCAGCAACCAAATGTGCAACGGGGTGACCCTGTCGGTCACCATGAAGGGAACTGAAACCTGTTCGTTAGACCTGAAATCTGGCCTTCCTCATCTCTGGGAGAACACAGCCTCCATGTGAAAACCCAGAACCACAGTCCTGGGGTGGGCAGGGGGTCGGGGGGAGGTCCTGTTTCCATCAGCAGCCCCACAGAGAGCTGCGGGCAGGGTTCCGCGTCGCAGAGTGCCTCTTGGCCACCAGCAGGCCTTCCTCTGGTCTGAACCAGATCTGCCAGGAGGTGAGCTGTCAACTCTCCTCGGTTCTGAGCGTGCCTGGAACACCCAGCTTCTGGCATCCAAGAAGGGAGGTTTCTAGACTTCTCATGTATGTAGTCCCTGGCCGTGTATTCAATATTATCATTGCCATGGGTGGAGCACTTGCCAACTGTTACATTGGCTGTAGGTACCACAACTGATAAAGCCAAGCCTGCCCCTCCCCTGTCCCGCCCTGCCACACCCAGCGGCTTACACAGTAGGAGGGGTCGGCAGGTTGTACTCCTGGCCCTTCACCCCCGTCAGCCAGTAGGTGGTCTCAGTTCCTCTTCCCTGGGGAGACAAGAAATGTGGGCGCCACAGAGGCCAGTGAGACAGGTCAGCTCTAGCCCACGGTGCTGACAAACATCCATCTCCAAGAGACACCTCACTTCCATGTTTCTCATCAGTGTCCACACCTCAGTAGAGCCCATGTTCTGATGGGATTTGCATTCCCTCTAGACGTATCTTTCTTTCCAAGTGCCTTTTAAAAAATAAGTCTCTCATTCCCCAGACGTGTTTTTTTTCCAAAGTAGAGTTCTCTTTTTTCCCCAAAAGACATCTCAAAGTGTCGCTATAGCAACATCATAAGAACTCTAAATGAAAAAAGAAGAAAATTCGCGTCCAATCCTGCTACGCCAAGACATCCAACTGGTTTTCATCACGCACTTTTTCTTCTAGCCCTTTTCGCCACAAGATTTCGTCACAAACCTTTTGCCACAGTTTCCGCACCTTAAGCATGTAAATTACAAACACATGTACACCCTAAAAAATGCTTATTAAGTGACTGTTGCTGGGCACATCTGGAGGCTATAAAATGAATGGAAATGTACTGGAAATCCTATTTTCGCCAAACCTTGTATTTGAATAGGAGATGGGATGGCTACATATTTAAAAATCACTCATCTTTAAAGGTTTATTTATTTGAGAGAGAGAGCACACACGATAGGGAGAGGCAGAGGGAGAGGGAGAGAATCCCAAGCAGACTCCATGCTGAGTGTGAGTCCAATCTGGGGCTAGATCTCATGACCCTGAGATCATGACCTGAGCCGAAACCAAGAGTCAGATGTCAACAGATTGAGCCACCCGGGTGCCCTACAAATAACTCCTATTTAGTGAGTAGTTTGCTGGCTGTGTTTGGACTGCAGTCTTCCATACACCACTTCTATGCTGGGGGGAGTGCTCTGTGCAGAAAGTGTATTGATAATGCGTGTGATATTAGGGCACGTCTACAGGAAAGAAGGCTTTTCCAAGTTGCAGTCACAGTGTAAAGATTAGAAGCACTGTGGCTCCCGGAGACAGATCATCTTACGGTCAGTAGTTGGCTTCAGATCAGTTGTGAAAGGACTGGAATGACGTTTGAAAAACAGCCCGAGGGCCAACTGGAGACCCTTGGTACCTCTGGAAGGCAGCTGTTATGAATGTGAGGAACAGTCTGGAGAGGAGAGACTGGTGATTCTCCATCCTTGGCGTGCATCCTGATCACTTACACTCCTCCTCAAAAATATAGATTCCTGATCTACATCCACAGAGGGTCTTTCTCAGCAAGCCTGGTGGAGAGTCCAGGCATCTACATTTTCGAAAGCACCCAGATGATGCTGAATCAGATATCTGGGGCCACAGGTGGCAGGCAATTCACGGGTCCAGAGCTTCAGAATGGTAAAGCAACCCCTGGAGAGGTGGTTTTAGGGAGAAGCAGCATCTTGCAGTGAGGGCAAGGAAGTAAGGGAGGACATGGGGCCTTTGACTTAAGCTAAATAAGTCCCAGGGCACCTGGATGGCACAGTGGGTTGAGCATCTTGATTTCACCTCAGGTCATGATCTCAGGATCATGGGATCGAGCCCCATGTTGGGCTCTGTGCTTAATGCAGAGTCTGCTTGAGTTTCTCTTTCCCTCTCCCTCTGCTCCTCCCCCTCCCCCCGCTCTCTCGCTCTCTCTCAAATAAATAAATACACCTTAAATAAATAAATAAATAAGTTCTGTCCCAGACCTTAGCTCTCAGCTTTGCAGGGGGAAATGGACACAAAACTTGGAGGTATGTGGAAGAAATGGTGGTAGCATTTTATAACACATTGGTGTTAGTTCAAAATATGAAAAAGTCTCTGAGTTCGCATTCTTCAGGGGTGGCTTCTCCTACAGGGGGTAATGGGTGATCACCGCAGGGAGTGCAGAAAAGGATTCTTCATCTTTGTGCTCCTCAATATTATTGACCACTGGATGTCCTGTCTCCAAGGAGGTGACCCCCGAGTGAGTGCTTTTTCTGGGTCCTCTCTCTGTGGATCCCTTACCTTTAAGTACGTTTCCCCTCTCACTTCGTACAGGAACTGGCATTCAGTTCTCTTCAGGATGGCTATTGTGGAGCCGCTCACATGAATTCTCAAGGCTGGAAATGCAAAATGATCAATGAAAATCTCATCCATTTTGAAGTCTATTATACGAACACATTTGTTTCCACTTGATTCAGGACATTTGTTACAGGAGTTCTTGACAGCTGAGATGTTTTAGTGAAAGGACACTTGAAAATACAATCCGTGAGATAAATTCTATCACACGTGGGATGAAAGAGGGTCTGACATTGCTTTTGGGGGTCCTGAGTGAAGGGGCTCCCCACGTTGTGCTCTATGGATTCTCCCTCCTCCTCAGAGTGGTGGCCCCTGCGGTTCCCATCCTCAATTTATTCCTTCCACTTTCTGATGCCTAGAAAGATGAGGCAACTTTCCCCCCGTTTATATAGACAGTGATTTGTATAGTTATAACTGTAACCCAAATCCGCCCTTTCCTTTATACCATGATTTTTTAGTACAAACCAGTATCAGGTTGTCAGCAGACTGCCAAGATACCACTCTACCGCCTGTGTTCTTGTAAGCCCCACCCACACCTACCAAAGCTTGCTTTCTCTCTTATATAGATTTCTGTTACTATCACTGTTACCAGTATTTATTATCCACTACATGTATCTCCCAGCGCCTCTACCCTGTCAGGCAAATGCAATAGAGGCTTCTGCATATAATAAATACTTATGTTTTTCTTTACTAAAACCAATTCTCAGGAAAACAAAAGAGGAATAGGAAAGCGAGCCAGCGTATGCTCCATATCTAGCCCACTGAATTTTTTTTAAAAAGATTTTATTTATTTATTAGAGAGTGTGTGATAGAGAGCATGAGTAGGGGAGGGGGCAGAGGGAGAAGGAGAAGCAGACTCCCCGCTGAGCAGGGAGCCTGATGCGGGGCTCGATCCCAGGACCCTGGGACCATGACCTGAGCCAAAGGCAGTTGCTTATCCGACTGAACGACCCAGGAGCGCCTGAATTTTTTTTTTTAATTTCCATGCTAAATTTCATGACCATTCCAGGGAAAGCATGTCTGAATGCATAGCAAATGAACCCAAACAAATAGAAATAGTCTACTACTGAGCTAAAAAGGAAGAACACAGTAATTCCCAGGAAATGGCGGCGACAAAAGCAAATGTCGCAAGGACCGAATGGACTCAGGCTCACGTCCAGTCAATGTGAAAGGTCATTCTTTCATCTCACTAGCACTTTGTAGCTCCTTATTGTGCGTTTTGTTCTCTAGTTCCCCTCTGCTGGAAGACACACTCTTCCTCTAAGAAAAGTGATCTTACGGAGGCCCGTGGATTCCATCCTAGAGGCTGTGTTGACGGTGTCTCCAAATAGGCAGTAACGAGGCATCTTGATCCCCACGACTCCGGCAGCACAGGGACCTGGAATGCAGAGAAAGCAGGAAGTGGAGGCAGCAGCAATCACGGTGTGGAGTTAGGGTGGGTAGGGCTTTTCTCAGGGGCACAGTGCTGCATCCTTCATTTGATGTAGGTGCAAAAAAGGAGCCGTGACTTTTCTTAAATGGATGTATTCAATGAGGAAAGCATTGTTCTAGCAAGACAAACTTCCAGAAAATATTTTGCTATAGGACAGAAAAGTACATTTGCACAAAACAAGAAAGGTTTCCGGAGATCCAGGCTGCAGAGGTGGGAAGTCCTTCTTAATATGTTCAATAGAAGGTTCTCGGGGAGGATGAAGACTCCCCCACGGCTTGCTTACTGTGCCAGGCCACACAGCCCCGAGCTCTTAGCTCAAAGCCTCAGTGGCCAAATTGTGTTTTATTTTTATTTACTCAGAGTAGCATTGCTCGGACTGGCGACACAATGATGGAAGACCCAGAAGATGAGGGCTTGGCACACTTCATGCGCCGTGTGAACGCAGAGGGATGAAAGAGGCTGCGGCGCAAGGACATTCTCGCAAGAACACAGAAACCAAGGCAAGACTGGGCACAGCAGCATACTGGGTAGGGAAGAAGGGTTGTTAATCAAGTATCTGTGTGGAGTGACTGAACACAAGGAGTTACAGATTTTAGACGTTAAAGACTAACTCAGAAATTGCAAAACCAGTTTTGGATAAAGGGAACTTGATTCTCTAGTTGGCTTATTGGGTTTTGACCTACATGAGTTTCTTTGTAGGTTTATCCTATAGATTCTCTGTGATTATGAACATGGAAATAAAAAAATCAAAATACCGGATCTTCCTTTGAGTGCTGAGCCCTTCTTTGTTAGGTTCAAGGCAAAACAACACAAAATAACCAAACAACAGCAACAAGAAACAAACAGAAGCAGAAGCAGCCTACCCAAGGGAAGGAGCCAGAGAGGCCTCTATTGTATCAGAGGATCTCTCTGATCTGGGCCTGAGGTCCGCTAGGGCAAATTACAGGTGACTCTTCACTTCAACACTGGAGTGAAGCTGGGAAGGGCCGGGCAGTGAAAATTTCTGCAGATATGAAGTCTTGTTTTCAACTATCAATACTTAACTGCAACCTCTTAATTTCTGCAACCTCTAAACCCCTCCAGGTATGTGTGCCTAATATCTATGTTCACTCTAGCCCAATGTGGTGACACCTGGGGCCCTGGAGGTCGGCTCAGGCTTGAGCTGGTCACAGGGGGAAAGAGATGGGACCGGGACCCAGAGCCCTGACTCGGCTCAGTCAACCATGCCGCTGTCCCTCCCTCCAGGCCTGGCAATCTGTGATGGGTCAGAAAGGGGACAGCATGCTGTTGCTGGCTGGGGAAACGCCTGAGAAGTCTCCTCATGTGTATATGGAAACATCTCTGATATATGGCTGTGGTCATGATTGTGGCAGAAATTTTTAACTTCTATTTACTTTTCCTTTGAGAATCTCACCGGCTCATTACTAAATCAATAAATGTTTACTGCCAGGCTCTCTGCTAGGCATGATGGCTAGAGGATGACTCTTGCAAATGCAGTTGTCTGGTCCTCGTCACAAACCCTGTAGTGATCTTGGGTTTTCTGTATTTTGAGTCTTCTGTGAGCCATGGAGGGCAGAAAAAAGAGCAATGACAAGAAAGTATAGGAAGATGTGAGTTTTAACACAAGGAAAGACTGTCTAATAATTATAACTAGTAATGCAGTGAGTTGGCTTTGGAAACAGTGAGTTTTCAGGGAATCCTGGGATTATTCCAAAGGTAGCTATAGTATTACTTGTCTTGGAACCTATAAAAATAAGTTATGCCCTATAAAGGATTAATCTAGATGACTTCTGAGTTCCTCTCCAACTTCATTTTTCTATAACATTTGTAGCTCATCTTCTCAAATCTCTACATTCTAGGCTGAGTATCTTTCATGGTCTTTGAATGATCCATGTACTTTCTGTACCATAGAGGGGGGTGGGGTGGACATAAATGCCCTTTCATTATAGGAATTTTACCAGCTATTTTTTTCCCCTGTAGATAATCCAATCCATGAAAGATACTATAATAGTGTAGTGGGAAAACAAAACAAAACAAAACAAAACAAACAGACGTTGGGGGTGGGGGGAGAGGGAGGGAATGGGCAGGAAATAAATGAAACAGTAAATATGGGGACTTAAATAGGAGGAAGTCTGGAAGCTGTCATTTTAGTCTGTAGTTGGTGTTTATCATTCCAGGAGTCAAAGGTGCTGTAAAAGGTGTTGTTCCCTAGAACTCTCGAAGGAGGGTCGACTTATGTCAGGATATGTAATGGGACCTCATTAGGGTTTGGGATTGGGTCTAATTATGTCAGGATATGTAATGGGATGTCATATTTGCTAGGCAGACTCAAGAGTAAACTTCATGGGAAAATCGATCACATCTGGAGACCCTCTATCCTTTCTGATTTAGTTGGTGCACAGAGGTTCATATGGTTCCCATTTGCTACATTGCTTAACTCCGTACCAGAGTGAACTCCAATGCGAATCCATATGGGGAGGCCGGGAAGATGCTCCAGCTCGAAGGTCCCCATGAAGCTGAGGATGTCCAAGGCCATCTTGGCAATGTCGATTGCATGCCTGTTGCCATTCCTCTTGGGTAAACCGCTGGCCACCATGTAGGCATCGCCAATGGTTTCCACCTGTGGAAATAGTTGCTCATTAGCAGTCCTACCCCTTCAAAAGGCAGAAGACATAAAAAACAAGCAGTTGATGGCATGTCAAAACAAAAGCTTTTGAGAACTCAGTGTGAGCACAGCCCCATACTTCTTTTTCTGGGACTAGCTCAAGACCAGGTCTCTGCTAATTTCTTCATGGTTTTAGAGTCTACTTAAATGAATGATAAAACAGCTATAAAAGACTTTGACCATACGAAAGTACTTCATAATAATATAAACCATCCAGATGTGGTGACCCTTCTCTAATGTTTACATAGTCTGAATGGTTGTATATAATTTCAGGAACACCTGTAATTACCAGAAAAGTCACCTTTAGCACTTAACATTTTTTCTCCTGTCCTATTTGACAAAAAATAATTGTAGGCTCCTCCAAGATGTAATGCACATTCTTTTTTTTTTTTTTTTTTTAAGATTTTATTTATTTATTTGACAGAGAGAGACACAGCGAGAGAGGGAATACAAGCAGGGGGAGTGGGAGAGGGAGAAGCAGGCTTCCCGCCGAGCAGGGAGCCTGATGCGGGGCTCGATCCCAGGACCTGGAATCATGACCTGAGCCGAAGGCAGACGCTTAACGACTGAGCCACCCAGGCGCCCCTGTAATGCACATTCTTATAGTATGGTGATTCCAAACACTTTTCTTGTAATAAGTATATTTGTATCAACAGTATCCTATAAACATTATTCTCCCTTTTAATTTTATTTTCATAATCATATAGTTCACGTTTGTTGGGTAGTTAACTTCTCTTTGCCAACCATCTCTAAAACGCATAACCATTTCCTATCCAACAAGAACTATTGTTCATATGGCTTTACTGACCTACATAGAGTGAAGATAGGGCTAAGACAAACCCTAAAAGGAACATCTTCTCTGTGGGTAATAACCATTATGACAGACTGTTACATGAGTGACCTCTAAACTTTACTTGAGCATACAGTATTTTATCTCAATAACCTTCACAATAATCTACCGAGTTAGGTGTTATTATCATTCCATTTTACAGATAGGCAAACTGAAACTTGACAAAGTTAAATGTATTTTATGAGGTCACACAGGGAGGGCCAGTTGGGATTTGAACAAATAGCTCTAATTCTAAGTTACTTGCTCCATAAGCTCTGCTGCTTTTCCAACATGAAAATGTGGGAATTCAATTCTCCTTTACTCTTCTGACTCAGACATTATGAGCCCAAAATGGGCCCGCACTCTAATCAGATAGAGTGCTGAACTTACAGAATATTCTCCCTGTTCTTCTTTAGTCTTCTTTTAATGATGCTTGCTACTTCAACAGCAGATTCCTATTCTACTTATTATAACTCCAGTGTCTTCTCTGCTTCCTTTGCAATCAGTCCACACACTGTCCATTTTTTTAAAAGATGATTTGAGAGAATGCCATTTTCTCTCAATTTAGTACCCCAAATTCATTCCTGATGAGGTTTATGTTGTTTCTTTCAAACTGCTTCTTAAAGTCACATGGGCATTTTGACTTCTGACCCTTGTTACTCTTTTACTTCCCTTCATTTTGAGCTCAGATTCAATCATGAATTCATTAAATCTTAAATTAGGACAAGATCTGAGTAATAATAGGAACCAACCAACTTTGGCTCTGCTGACCAAGGGTAGTACAATCATTTCAGCCTGTTAGGTGAAGTGGTTACCTTGTACACATCATGGTGATCAAGAATGTGGTCAAAACTCTTGTAGATGTCATTGAGCATGTCCACTACTTCCATAGGGGTGCTGTATTTGCAGATGGTGGTGAAACCTACAATGTCACTGAAGTAGATTGTAACTTCCTCATAAAATTCAGGCTCCACAATGCCTTTCTCCTTCAGAGACTTTACCACTAGCCTAGATGAGAAAGGGGAAAAAATGACTTCGACTTCAGTAATTATTTTTTTTATCTTGCATAAATCTTAGAGACAGTAGTAATGATCCACAGGGAACTCTAGGATTTGGTGGGGTGACCAGGAAGCAAAGACTGGTCGCACATACTGACTGTAGGAATATATTACATACATACACATATGATACTTGCATTTGAACTCAGAGGAATATACGCAGGTTTAGCATTAACTTGGTACTTGATTATTAACCCTAATAAACATGTACATATAACTCTAGTACCTATATAACCCTCATATGGATACACACTTGCCCACTTTTTGCCACTGTATTGATAGTCAGCTTCTTCTAGCTATAGCTCTACATCAGGAAGCTGAGGCGGGTGTGTCATTAATGTAAGAGCTTGAATCACTACAGCTGTCACACCTGACTTTTTTCATCAGAGCCAACAGTTTTGCCTCCCAAGCATGGTTTACTTGGTATTGTTTAATATCACTATAAAGGAACAATACATTTAAAAATTAACTTTGATATTTTCTGAACAAGAACTTATTTGATATATTTTTGAACCAGATTTGGGTCTTTTAAAAAGCAAAGTCAGTCAGTCAAGTTAAAATTATGGTAAAACTGCAGAAGTCAAATAAAAGCAACTTAGAATATCTTTGTTGCAGAAATGGAGGGAGTAGTATATCGGACTCAGAATTAAGAGAGAACCACAAAGAAGGAATTCCACACCATACTTCCTTGATGCGCCAAGTTGCCTTTTCATTGAGAAAATGGGTGGGGCCAACATGAGACTAGCCTCTCCCTGTCTGCCCTTGGGATCCCTCTGTAAAGGATCCAAGTATGGAACCACTAGAATCAGAACATGGCCGCTGGGAGGTGCCGTGGAGGTCACTGAGAACACTGAAGCTTAAAAAGAAAGTACGACTTTCACAAGGTCCCACAGCCACTAAGGGGAGAGCCAGTACTCAGCAACATCCCACCTTTTGGTCTTTTTATTTCCGGGCATCTCCTCCACAACCCAGACCTTGGGTATTCATGGAGATGAGGAAGATCTGGAGGTAAGCTGATTGTATCGAAGGAGGAATATCTGCCATTCTCCCAGAAAATAGTTCATTAACCACAAGGACACGCAACACTCGTGAGAACCTCCAAAGCATCGAGGAAAGTCTTTTCAATTGGTGCAATGACAAAGCCTGGGGCCTTTGAGAAACACCCCTGTGATGTGGCTGGTTGGATTCTCAGGGCACTTCTGGGGTGGTTGTTCTTGACCGGCCCAGTGTAAGGGTGCAAATTTTTTAAAGGCTATATAAATGTAATGATAAAATTGGATATTTCACCATCTTTACCCTTCCTATTACTGCTTATAACTGTAAAGTCATATGAGCTTGGAAACTAGTGCATTATCCAGAGAGAGAAACTAATGTTGGTAGATAAATGAAGAGCTGTGACTTAGCCTGGCGAGCTTTGGTAACAGGCTATTGCCGACACAGACAAATTAGTGAACACAGTAGATGTCTTGGAAAGGCTTCCCACAAGAAGAAAAGCTTCTATTTTACTGTCTCAAAACCCAAGGGGCACTGTTTAAATAAGTGTTTAAGTAGTATCTGGTTCCTACATGCAGTCTGAGTTTATTCGCAATTTTGCCATTATGTTTCTTTTTGATCCTTGTAGTTATTGTTGGCGTATGTTTTAGTTTTCTTTTACAAATATACATACTTTTTACATAAATTATCAAAGTGAGTTGCACTGGAGGCCTGGTGTATTGCAGCTATTGAAGTGATTGGTGCCATATAACCTTTGGCAATCCAATAAAAACATCTACCCATGGAGATGAAAAGTAGAGCACAGGAAATATAGTCAATACTGTTGTAATAACATTGTATGGAGGCAGACGGTAACTAAACTTATTGTGGTGAGCATTGAGTAATGTACAGAATCATCCAATTACTACGTTGTACACCTGAAACTAATATAACACGGTCTGTCAACTATACTGAAAACAAACAAAACATCTACCATCTAGTGGTCAAAGTGGCACATTACACCAAGGGTAAGATAAAAATCTGAGGTGGTGAGCTAGCTGTTTCTCAAACTAATCGTTTGAGTAACATTATTGGTTAAAGCCACTGATGATGACACCCCAGGAAGGCAGCTGGATTATCTGGATGTTGTTTTTGTCACCACTCAGCAGTAAAGGCCAGGGAAGGAATTATGCATCGTATAACTAGCATTTCTGAAGCTCTGATAGAAATCGCCATCTCTGGGGCGCTTGGGTGGCTCAGTCATTAAGCGACTGCCTTCATCTCGGGTCATGATCCCAGGTCCTGGGATCGAGCCCCATATCAGGTTCCCTGCTCAGCGGGAAGCCTGCTTCTCCCTCTCCCACTCCCCCTGCTTCTGTTCCCTCTCTCGCTGTCTCTCTCTCTCTGTCAAATAAATAAATAAAATCTTAAAAATATATATATATATAAAAATCTCTGATGGGAATATTAAGGGCTCAAGGCTATCTCCAGGGTATCATTCCCAGGCTGTTCCTTGGCACTCTGAGGACACACAGATTCTGCAGTAGGCTCCCTTCGGGCACGGATGACTGAACAGAGCATGTGTGTCACTCCCACCTCTCCACCCAGGTTTGTCAAAGAGAAACTGTCTCTTTATTTAGAAGACAGCTCCCATGGTCTCAAAATCATTCCTTTAGTAATGTAGAACTGATATTCCAAATGAAGCATGGGTTCAAAACCATGGGCATTGCAGGCTCTGTGCTGACTACCTTATATCCTGGGCATTATTTCAGGAAATTCTTAGGGCCAGCCTATGAGGTAGATGAGAAACTGAGGCTTGGCTCATGTAGGTAACTTGTCCAAGTTGGTGGTGGAACCATGGCTTGAAGTCAGGCCTTGCTGACCTCAGTTTCCACGATTTCACCCAATGCTAGACTCCTAGCCTAGTCTTCAGCTCATAGAACAGTTTAGTCTACTTTAATGACAGGAGAACATTCCTGCTCCCTTTGGCCCAAGCCTATTTTCTAGCTCTTCACATTTTAATTTCTTGCTTCTCTTAACTTTGCTTAGTTATTTTCTGAGTACCAGCACTCAGAAAACTTTAAACTGTTTGGGGATTTCAACCTTACCTCCTTTCTCTTATGTCCATGGCTGTGATTCTGTTTCACAAAACAGAGGTCAGCTCATAGATGCCTCTGTGATGAGGCATCTGATACGTGGCTCCCACCTTCTCCACTCACGACTGCCCCTACTTCTTGTAATTTGGCTTCTACTTTGAGGTGGAAATGGGCATTTAGTGCCTGCAAGAGCCTCATGGCTCCTAGATTCAATAGGAAAACTTTGATTTCCATTTTGAGATTAAGGAGAGACAGCCAGTGACTTGCCAAAGGTCCCAGACTTCGTAAAAGTGGCAAAGAGGTGTTAGAACCCTAGTCATTCTAACTCCACCGCCCATGCTCCTTCTGGGGCACCACACAGCCACTTGAAAATAGCCTTTTTCCGGCTGCCTGGGTGGCTCAGTCATTAAGTGTCTGCCTTCGGCTCAGGTCATGATCCCGGGGTCCTGGGATCAAGCCCCGCATCGGGCTCCCTGCTCAGCGGGGAGCCTGCTTCTCCCACTCCCCCTGCTTGTGTTTCCTCTCTCGTTGTGTCTGTCTCTGTCAAATAAATAAATAAAATCTTTAAAAAAAAGAGAAGAAAATAGCCTTTTTCTTCTAGATATATATATATATATATTTATTTTTTAAATAAGATTTTCTTTTCTTTCTTTTTTTTTTTTAAGATTTTATTTATTTGACAGAGAGAGGGAGAGAGAGAGAGAGGACAGCATGAGAGAGCACAAGCAGAGGGAGAAGCAGACTCCCCACTGAGCAGGGAGCCCAACACGGGGCTCGATCCCAGGACCCTGAGATCATGACCTGACCTGCAATCAGACGCTTCACCAACTGAGCTGCCCAGGTGTCCCTCTTCTAGATATTTAGAGTACGAACCAGACCAAGTCTTAGCAAGGTATTTTTTTTTTTAACTCAATAATTTGCTGAAGAATGTGCAAAAGGGAGCGATCCCATATAGATGCAAAGGAAAAAAAAATACTAGACAAAAATGCTGACACTTTCAGCTGGAAGGAACAAGGCACAGCTGCGGAATCCTGCAGGAGGACTTGCCTTACCTTGGGAGCAACATGAAATTAAGTCTGTCGGCTCTGTCCCTCTCTGCCTTGTACAGCTGGGTCCTCTCCTCCACCAGGTGTTCCAGATTCCGAGAATACAGCTGTAGACGTCGGATCAAGGTGTCCATATAACTTTCACTTTTTTGGTCGTGAAATAGGCTGTACGTGGTAAAAGATAGAGAGCATAAACATCTAGTAACACAGTGGGCAAATATGACAGTTAATTAAAAAAATAAAAATGGCCAACACACATTTAAAAAAATTAACCTCAGGAAAAATTAAATAGAAATAAATAGATATAAGATTTTTTTTTTTTTTAAAGAAAACCGAATGTTAGAACAACGGTAATCAATGGAATTAAGGAGGAAAAACAGACACTATGACCTTCCTGGAGGGGCATCCTGGCAAAATGTGTCATAAACTTGAAAAGTACACACACTGTGATCAGTCCACCAGCACTACTTCTAGGAACTATCCAAAGGAAGCAATATGAATGTGCTGAAAAGTAACTACAAAAAAAGCTACAGCATTCTTTATAATAGCAAACATTCAAGAATAAGCCAAATGTGTAACAAAACATAATTAAAGTATTATGATACAATGGAATATTAATGTATCATTAAACACAAATTAGAATAGTTAAATGTACAGAAAGATGCTACCTCGATATTAAACAAAGAAGTTGATAAAATGGCAAAAATTATTATTATTATTTTTTTTAAAGATTTTATTTATTTATTCATGAGAGACCGAGAGAGAGAGAGAGGCAGAGGGAGAAGCAGGCTCCCAAGGAGCAGAGAGCCCGATGCGGGACTCAATCCCAGGACCCTGGGACCATGACCCGAGCCGAAGGCAGACGCCCAACCATCTGAGCCACCCAAGCGCCCCCAAAATTATTATTTTTAAGTTTTGAAAACCAGGTGGTCATCTACTGACAAATAGGTGGTTTTTTCTTTCTTGTTTGCTTATACCTGTTTCCTGAAATTTTAATAATAATTTACAATAAAGGGAGACATTTTTTTTTAAAGGCTCTAGCAGTGTGATAAATGCAACGATAAGAGAAGGATCAAGAAAAGCAAAGCTGAAGGGCGCCTGGGTGACTCAGTCGGTTAAGCCTCTGCCTTCAGCTCGGGTTGTGATCCTGGGGTCCTGGGATTGAGCCCTGCATTGGGCTCCCTGCTGGGTGGGGAGCCTGCTTCTCCATCTCCTTCTGCTGCTCCCCTTGCTCATGCTCTCTCTCCCTCTTTCTCTCTGTCAAATAAATAAATAAAATATTTAGGAAAAAAAAAAAAGCAAAGCTGAGCCTTCTATTATCTCCTTAGAACAGAGAGGCGAGCTCCTAAAGCAAAAAACCTAACTCCAGATGATTTGTTAGGCCAAGGAGACTTAGACAAGATGACAGCTTTTGGCAAGCCTTGGTGCAGAGTTTGGTCAGGGGATAAGCTGAGTGCCCGCTGGGTGGTTCAGGATCGAGATAATGTTTATAACGTAAATGGCGCCATTGAAGGGGCTGAATAAACCCTACCATTTATTACAACAATTGTAAGTTACCACTTCAGAGCTCAAGAAGAAGATGGCCTCCGTCATAGTCCCCTAGGGTGGGGAGGGAGGTTTGTTAAAAATTCGATACATTTCTGAGTCCTACCGCAGACCTAAATCCCTGGAAACCGCTAAGCTTGGGATTATGAAGCAGTATTTTTTAACAAGTTCCCCAGGGGGTTCTTCCTTGAAGCCACTAGTATAGAATCTAGTTGGGTGAGGGAGCAGGTGTAAGGGATGAAGATAGATTATCCTCCTTCGTGATGAATTGATTCAATTAAAACAGTTTCCTCAACCTTGACTGCCTATTTTAATCATCAGAGGAGCTGTTAAAACTCCTCATGCCAGCCTGCTCCCCAGAGCAATGGCATCAGACTCTCTGGGGCAGGACTGTGGCCCTGGTCTTTTTAACAACCCCCCCCCCCCCACCACCGCCAACCCGCACACCCAGGCGATCTCAGTGTTCAGCCAAGTTTGAGAACCACCCTATTCGAGGCTAAGTACTGGGGGCCCAGTTTATCTTCATGAGTTTACATTTCATCTGTCACATGTACAGTCTCAGCTGATCTTAGTCAAAGGTCTGTGAAGGAATGAAAAATGGGCAAGAATTACATTGTTCATTATTTTCTGCTCCTTTCACACAAATGATGGATTAGATGTACCAATCAATGACCACCCTCTCATGAATTCACTCAACCCCATCTCAGCCCTGGGCTTTTCGGCTCATTAAGTATCTGAATCTTTGACTTAATGACAACTATGGAAAATTAAGAGCTGGAAGGAATTGCTGAAATCGTCCTATTCAAATCCAGTTTTACAAAGAAGGAAATTGACATCCAGTTAGGGTAAGCATTTTGCCCAATGTCCCGCAGCAAGCTATTACTAGATCCTAGTCTAGAAATTGGATCTCCTAACTCTTACTTCACGGTTATTTTTCTCACTCTGCATTGTATGTAACTGAAACACAGAAAATATGGAATTCAATCTTACTGGGTAATTGTGTGCTTTTTTGTTTTTGTTTTTGTTTTGGACCCTGAATTATAATCCGATTTAGGGCACAAGTCTTAAGTACCAAAGGCTAACGTTGCTGGTTTTAAGATCTTAAGAAACTTCTTGATCTTAAGAATTATCCGGTGGCTTTGCAGATTCATAGGACCCATGCTAGACTTGTAAATCCTAATTACCTGCAGAATGGTCAGGGAACTATATATATATTTAAAGATTTTATTTATTTATGAGAGAGAGTGTGAGTGCATGAGTAGGGGGGAGAGGCAGAGGGAGAAGCAGACTCCCTTCTGAGCACAGAGCCAGACCGGCTTGGGGGCTGCTCTATCCCAGGACCCTGGGATCATGACCTGAGCCAAAGGCAGATGCCTAACTGACTGAGCCACCCAGGCGCCCCAGGGAACTATATTTTTAACAGACATATTTGTGATCAGTCAGAATTTATTTTTTAATCAGGCAAGTGTTGCCCTTGAGTATTTAACTTTTCAAGTGATTATTCCCTGAGAAAATGGTCTCTTGGTCTCCATCTCCTTGTAATTTTTTTGAGATAGATGTTGTGGTCTGGGGTTTTTCATTAGAACAGGCATTCCATTCTGAGGTGCTACTGAATGTCAACTGTCATTAGAAAAATCTGAAAATTTGTGAGGAAACGTAAACATTTCAACAATACCCAAATATCTTGGCCAGTGTAGACTCAATTTTCTTGAAATCTGGTCTCTTCTCTGGATCCTCCTCCCAGCAGTTTTTTACAAGTAAATAGACCTGAAAGAAAGCAGGGGTCGATTGGCTCAGGGGGCGGTTTCCAATCCTACTGTCTTCCCTCCATGAGTAGTTGAGGCAGGGAATATTTTTAAAACAACTCAACTCTGACAAAGAGGATGAGATTGCTGGGTTCCCTTCAGTCTGTCTCTGCCCCGCCCCCTGCACCATCTTGCCTCATCCTTCTAATGGAATGAATGCAAGGAAGCATTGCCCCCCTGAGAGGACATGTGACAAAAACTACAGATCTTCTCTCAGTAAGAACTACAAAATGTTTGTCGTCCCACTAGAGTGGTCTAGTTCAGGTGTTAAACAGACACACGTCCTAAGTTAATGAAAAATGTGATGCCAATTTGGACAAGGCTGGATTGTTGGGAGAGACAAAACACTCTACAGAAGTTTGCAGGGTTTCTGTTGCCGAGGACAATAAATCGTTGGGGTCAGTGGATATGAGGCAGTGACTGTAATGGGAGGCTCTTCCACAAGGGTTTCCAACCAGGGCTACTAGTGGAATCATGTGGGGAGGTTTCCAGTTTCTTATGCCCAGGCCCAACCTCAGGAGATTCTGACTTCAGCAGTCCCTCCTTGTCTGAGTCAACCACGGTCCGGAATCAGATGATCCTCTTTCTGACCTATCGGCAGGGTCAATAGTAACCTAACAATACTTCACAACGCCCGTGTCATTCACTTAGCTTTGTCTCATCACGTGGGCATTTTATCATCTCATGTCAATACAAGAAGGGTGAGTGCAGTATGGAAGGATATTTTTAAGAGACAGACCACAGTCACATACCTTCTATTACAGTATATATAGTTACAATTGTTCTATTATTATTGTTGTCAATCTCTTACTGTGCCTGATTTAGAAATTGAACTTTACCACAGGTATGTATTTATAGGAAAAAATCTAGTATATACAGGGCTTATCTGTGATCCACTGGGGGTCTTGGAATGTATCCTGTACATTTCTCGATTGTTTCTAGATGCTGACATATTCAATTGTAAATCAGTGGGTAGGATTTACAAGCCTAATAAGTGTATCGCATGAACACCTTGACCTTTTAGGTCCTAAAAATTGAGAATGGGATATGGGCTTCAGGAGCCAGCTTTTTCTTGAGCTGGGAGAGGTGAGAAAGGACGTAGGGAGTGTGGCAGGCTGATAATGGCACCCAAAGGGAATGGCCGAGGTCTGGCCTCTGGAGCCTGTGAATGTTACCTTATTTGGAACAAGGGTTTTTGCAGATGTGATGAAGTAAAGGACGTTGAGATGGGAAACTTATTGTGGAGTATCTTGGTAGGCGCATTCAGTCACATGAATCCTTATCCTGGGAGCAGGTGGAGGAAGATTAGACCAAAGAGGAGACAAGATTGTAACCATGGAGGCAGAGATCGGAGTGTTGTGGCCACACGCCAAGGAATGTCAGTAGCCCCCAGAAGCTCCTGGAAGAAGCAAGGAATGGATTCTCCCCTTGAGCTTCTGGAGGAAGTATGACCTTGCTGACAACTTATTTCAGACCTCTGGCCTCTGGAACCATTAGGCAATAAATTTCTGTTGTTTTAATCCACCAAGTTGCTGGGAATTTGTTAGAGCAGCCCAGAAACTCATGCAGGGAGATGCACTCACTTCCAGTTCTTTTTCCTCTGCTGTTTCTAGGAATAGATCTGGGCGGAAGGGTTTTACTCCATTGGCATTCTCCACTCTGAAAATCTTCTCTGATGGGATGAGAATAATTCAAATTACAAGAAAGAATGCAGCATGAAAACATTTTAGCAGCAGCAGACTCTGAATTGGTTCACCCTCCCCCTTCCTCCCGGATGGGTGCCCAGTGAGAATGTTGCAGAGCTGAGGCCAGCACTCAACAGGATGAATGAGCCACCAGGTGAAGGGGTGTGATACCCACTTATACCCAGGAGGTTAGCTTAAGTTAAGGTTCCTAAGCCTTTAAAACGTAACTCGGATACCACTACCTTTAGTAGGCTTCTTCTAAGACCCTAGCACGCCCTCCCTATACCCCTTAGACACCCACTCTCCAGAGAGTTGAGACCTGGGACATAATTGCTCAGTAAGCAAGGATTGGATGAAAGGAAGGAAGCGTTTGCCGCCCCCCCCAGACCCCCCCACCCCCGCCCCAGAGAGGACGTGTGACAAAATCTATAGATCTTCTCTCAGTAGGAGCTATAAAATGTATGTTGTCCCACTAGAGTGATCTAGTTCAGGGGTTAAACAGATACTCATCTTTTATTAGAATCAGAAGGGAAGGGGGAGATTGTAAGGAAAGAGTCTTTAACTGACAATGATGACAATGACAACATCTGGTATGTTATGCTCTTCAGAGCATTCTAACATTCATACTGTCAACCCCTCTAATACCCCTATGGGACATGCAGGGTGGATATGCCATTACTTTTTGCAGATGAGGGGACTGAGCTGTGGTCACAGACAGATGAAGTCAGCCTAGAACACAGGCTCCCAGAGAGGGCAGATGAATCGGTCTGACTTACCGTTCTGGTCCCGGCAGCTCAACGTGTAGAAGGTTTCTCTCCGCAGGATGATCTCCTGGGCAATGATCCCATAGCTGTACACATCGCCTTTCTGGGAGATGTTGGCTTGGCGGAGGTGCTCCGGGGCTGTCCACAGGTCTGCGCATTCAGCAGTGAGATTGCAAAATCGAGGGAGATGAGTGGCCCATAGGTCTCCAACCCGCTTTTGTTCTTTAAGTCTCTATGCCATGCACCCTTAATCCGAGTGGTCCTGAATTTGTATGTCCCAAACTTTGGAGGAGTTTATGTTAATGCTGGTGATTGGGGGAGAACACACCCTGGCCTTTTAAGCTGACTGTGTAATGCCAGGATTTGGGTGAGGTCACGTGGCAACGTCTTCCCTAAAACTTCTAGGATCATAGCGCTGAAAACCCTCAAGCCTACCTAGAATAGCACCTGGTGTATAGAAAGTACTCGGGAAATATTTGTAGAATGAGTGCAGTAGAATATGAGAGGCTGAGGATTTAATAGCTTTTGGGACATATGGCATACATCTATGAAAACCTTCATAATTAAAAAATATATAAATTTATATATTTTTATTATAAAATAAAAAATACATTTATATATTTTGTCACATAAAGGTATTATATTTAATATATATGCATACATGTTTAAAAGCATTTAAGTAAAGAGCCTATCACTGATATTTTGCAGGTGGGACGTATTGGCAGCCTCTAAATCCGCTATTGCTCACAGATGTGTTTTCTTGGGTTCCCACAGTATCCTTTAAAAAATAATGCATACAATTTGGGCGCCTGGGTATCTCAGTCGGTTAAGCGTCTGCCTTCAGCTCAGGTCATGATCCCAGGGTTCTGGGATTGAGCCCCGCATCGAGCCCGGTGCATCATGCTTCCTGCTTAGCGGGTAATCTGCTTCTCCCTCTGCCCACCCTCCCCCCACCTATTTCCAAACTCTCATTCATTTATCTGTGATAATGATAAGAAATTATAATGATTAAAAAAAACTCGTGCTCACTCTCACTCCTTCTCTCGCAAAAATAAATACATAAAATATTTTTTAACATTACTGCATACAGTAATTTTACTCTGTGCCTGCTACTTCCTAATGCTTTCCATGTAGTTCATTTCACACAAGTGAAGTGTTCCTGTGTTCCATGTTTGGTTCCTATAGACACTTGGGTTTTGAACCCTATCACGTAGCTTATTTAGTAACAATAAGGGCATACCATTAATTTTCCTCCATCCCATGTAAGTTTTCTAGGGTCACCTAGCTCCTTCTAAACTTTTTGTGATTTCTGTCTTCAGCAGTTTCAATGAAAAATCTATAGATTCACGTTGTGAGGTCCAGTGGCATGCTTATGTTGAGGCACGTTTTCCTCACGTTTGGTTTGCCATCCAAATGTTCATTACCTTTTTGAATTTATGTCTTATTCATTTATGTGACTTGTGATTCATATACATATGATTGATCCTAATGGTTTGGGGTAGTAAGAAAGGTAAGTAGATCCACATATGCTAACAATTCAGGTAACCAACAGCACAGATAGGTAGGTATAACTGAGTGATGTTCAAGAGGAAAGCATTTGAACAGCAATTCATCTAATTTTGTGTTGTGGTGAGTCATCTAATGAAGGAGGTTTGTTCCACCACATGATGAACCATGCTTGACACGTGCTAGATATTCATCAATATCTCAATATTGGATTGAGTCCAATGTCATCTTTTGCTTGATGTGACTGAAGAAGTAGGAACAGCATTGTAATTTTTCTTTCATTTATTTATTTTTAAAATGTATTTTTATTTACTTATTTATTTTAAGTAGGTTCCTCGCCCAGTGTGGAGCCCAACGTAGGGCTTGAACTCCCGACCCTGAGATCAAGACCTGAGCTGAGATCAAGAGTTGGACACTTAACCAACTGAGCCACCCAGGCGCCCCACCATTTTTCTTTTATTAAGGGAAAACTAAAGGATTGCCAAGTAGAATTAGAAATAGAATTTAGGTTTTTGGATCTAGGTGGTATTTTGAGGCATTACATGTGAGCACTAGATTTCTGAGGCTGTTTGACCCTGAGTTATAGTAAAAAATGGATAAATGTTCAACATGAAAAACCCTTTAAACACTGCACATCACTTTTCTTTCTGTTACTTTTTTTGACCCTTAGCACAATCTAGAAAGGGATAGATAGGTAAGAATATATTTTATTAAGAAGAGGGGTTTTTTTTAATCATTATAATTTCTTATCATTATCACAGATAAATGAATGAGAGTTTGGAAATAGGTCTTCGGCCTTGAATTCTATCTTCTTGGGCAAATCTCTTGGGCTTTTGGAACCTCAATTCTGTCTTCTATGAAGGATGAGGGTTAGAGCAGATGATTTTTATGTCTCTTACGACTCTAACCTTGTCTATTTTTTCACCCAGTTCTGCTTCCTCAGCCAATAAGTTCTTCATGATTTCCTCACTGATATCAAGAAACACAGGGATGAAGGAAACCCACAGAGGAGGTTTGTTGGACTCAAGAAGCACTTGTTAAAAACCGACAAGGGTGAAGTGCTGGAGAATGAGCCAACTGTTTCCTCTTGTGGCTCTAAGTCTTTATTGACTTAGCATCACCTACTCCCTGACCACCTTACATGGACTTGGGAGAATTTTTTTTTAAGTGGGAAACCAGTAAAAATGTCATTCATTACAGACCTTTTCTGGGAGGCAAAATGGAATTGCAGCCAAAATCAGTGATCTTCACCACCATTCTACTGTCTACCACACAGTTGGTGGATTTCAGGCGGCCATGGACTTCAGTCTTACTGGAGTGCAGGTATGACATTCCCTATAATTTTTCAGATGACAGGGAAACAGAGATAGGACACTCTTCAGCTGCTTGATTATTTTAAAGAAAGAAATGACATTCTGAAACCATTTCAGCACGCATATAGAATCACACTATCAGATTTTAAATTTAGTTCCGTTAATTTTACTTGAAAAGTATTGTTAATGCCCTAATATTTGCCTCAGCACGGCATCTTAAGAGGCAGTTGTCTAAAGACTGTAGTTAAATAATTACATCTAATATGAAACAAAGCGTTGATCCTAATTTTTTTTTTTAAGTGTTTCTGCTGACTAATTATTCAATCTGTTTGGGTATATCTCTGGTCTTCCACCTCAATTAAAAAAATATGAATAATATAGCCTTGCCTTTCTGAAAGGAGGAGCTAGCCTTATTATTTCCTAAAATATAATTGGTCTCATTCTATTTTGAAAGAGAATGTTTCCTTCAGTTATGAAAGGGGAAGCCCCCCAACCCCAACCTTAGGTTTTTGGGCTGCTGTGTTTCCCTTTGATGGCCAGAGGTGTCCTTGCAGAAATTGGTTTTCATCCTGGATCATAGGAGTGAATAGTGGCAAAGACAGTGGGGATCTTATAATATTTTTAAAAACTGATTCTGATTCTAGATGATTTTCAGGTGATTTAAGACTATCAAACAGCTCAATCTTGGGACTGACTTTTCCTCATTCTTGAACGAGGTCCTGGTCACTGGTATCCACTTCCTTTTTCATATCCTATCTGGGAATATTCATGTTCAAATTCATTATTGCCTCGTGCAAGAGGGTTGCCTGCCCTTGATAGTTTCTCATAAAAAGTTGAAGATTGTTGTCTTGCCTGCAGCTTTATATGATTTTGCTTTCCAGCAAGTCTATGAAAATGTGTGCCCCAAACTCAGAGTAGAAAAAATATTAATAATAAAAAGAATAGCTTGTATATTGAACATTTACTTGTACCAAGCATCCTATGAAGCACATGTATTATTTACAAAATCCTCACAACAATCCTCTGACACAGGTACTATTTTTATTATCATTTTACAGATGAAGAAACCAATGGTCAGAGAGGTTGAAAGTCTGCTAGATCTGTTTTCCTATGTTTCATTTTCATAAATGCCTTTGTGTTTGCAGGTCTCTTACCTTAGCAATATCATATAAGACCGAGATCTTAAACTCCCAATCCATGAATGTACCATCAGGGTAGGAGATGGTGTCATTTAAAACTTCCTGAATGGCAGAAAAAGAAAAGGAAGAAGTTGCAAGGAGGGGTACTGTGGAGAGACAACTACAGGCTAATCATGATCTTCTAATCACAGGACCTGGGGCTCAGAAACAAACTGAAAATCCATCGTCCTGATTTTCCTGAATATGTGTTTCTTTTCTTTCTTATGAACCATCAGGTGGCTGTCACTGCAATGAAATGAGCAGGAGATACCCCTAATATCCCAAATCCTGGTTCTTCCACCAGCCAGGAGTAAAGGAATGAGCAGACACCTGCCGGGAGCATGGGCTGTAAGCCTGACTCACAGGTGGATTGTAGGTTCTAGCTCACTGAAATTCCACTAGTGTGTTTCAACCAGGAATTGCTATTCAGGAATCCCTTCCTTAGGCTTATGTTTTATGATCATTTGCATCCATTAGCTTACAGCCCTAAGTTTTCTTTACATTTACCAAGTCCTCTGTCAATAAGAGCGAGTTCTTGTATTTTGTGTGAATTGTATCACCTAGAATTTTGAACTCAACATTTTAATATGATGATGGTTCTATTAAGATACAGGTTTTTTTTTTTAAAGATTTTATTTATTAATTTGACGGAGAGAGACACAGGGAGAGAGGGAACACAAGCAGGGGGAGTGGGAGAGGGAGAAAGCAGGCTTCCCGCTGAGCGGGGAGCCTGATGTGGGACTCGATCCCAGGACCCTGGGATCATGACCTGAGCTGAAGGCAGACGCTTAAAGACTGAGCCACCCAGGTGCCCCAAGATCCAGGGTTTTAGCGAAGTTAATAACTATTCTTCACAGTAAAACTCGAACAACCAACAATAGCCCGATCTGACCTTTAGTTTTAACTCAGGCACTGCGCCAATAATTTCCAAAGAAGGGTCCAAAGTCATTAATCATTTCAGATAAGGCTGCCTTGGCTGTGGGTACCAGGCCAGGTTAAGAGAGGGAAATTATGAGCAGACAGATTCTAAAGTAATTCTTTCCCTTAGCACCTGACATATTTTATATTTTTATTTATGATCTCTTCTCCCTATGAAAATGTAAACTCTGATAATTTTTGTTCTCTATCTGCAATATCTAGACCAATGTCTGGCACGTATAGATGGGCTCATAAATATTTGTTGCATAAATGGGTCAATTGTTCCTAATAAGGTTAGCCAATGTTGTATATTTATAAGATGGGAAGCATATTGTTTTTATTTAGGGAGAGACTGGTTCCTTTGTTTCCTTACAAAAGTAGGTTCCGATTGGATTTGCTATGGATTGAAGCCTAAAGGGGTGATGTCAGGGAGGGGACTATAAAGTTTGCGTTGGCACAGGCTTTGCTTTGAGATTCAAGACACAAAGGAGTGGTTTCCTGTAGAAGGGTCTGCTGTCTGCTCCCAACAGGAGTAAGCAATACCAGAAGGGGGCCCAGGACCACTCAGATAACAGAGGTTTCCTACCTTGGGGCAGAGAGCCAAAAACACTACCTAAATGTTGACTGGGCATTTTAGGGATTAAAAGGCCCTGTGAAACCCTCTGACTAGGCCCTGTTAATTGGTATTCTAAAATTTCATCTCACGGAAATCAAATGAATCAGCTTTGGTCTAGCCCTCTTATGAAAAACATTTCTATAGATGGTCCCTGACTTACTATGGTTCGACTGACAATTTTTTTTACTTTACAATGGTGTGAAAGTGATATGTATTCAGTAGAGACCATACTTCGAATTTTGAATCTGGATCTTTTCCCGGGCTGGCGATTCATGATGCTGGGCAATGAGCCTCAGACCCCCCAGCCAGCCACTCGATTACAGGGTAAATAACCAATATGCTTATAACTATTCTCTGCTCATACAGCCGTCCTGTTTTTCATTTTCAGTACAGTATTCAGTACATTACATGAGATATTCAACCCGTTATCATAAATAGGCTTGTGTTAGAAATTTTGCCCAACTGTAGGCTAATGTAAGTGTTCTGAGCACATTTAAGGTTGGCCAGGCTAAGCTACGCTGTTTGGTAGATTAGATGTATTAAATACATTTTTGACTTAGGATATTTTCAACTTATGATGGCTTTATGGGGATGTAACCCATTGTAAATCGAGGAAGCGCTGTAATTTTGAAAGACCTGAAATTGTTATTATTAGGAATGTGTGTTTATTTTAAATCAGCATTGATTAAAATGATCATATGAGTTTTCTATGACCTTTTGTTATGAGGTGTTATACTAATATTTTTTCCTTTCATAGAATTAACCATATCTGATTATATTATGCTTTTTACATGTAGCTGGCTTAGAGTTACTAGTATTTTATTTATAATTTTTCCTTCTAATTTCATAAATGTGGTTAGTCTTTAATCATATTTTACTATCAACTTTATGCTAGCCTTGTTGAATGTTAAATGAATTTAGAAGATGTTCATTTTTCATTTAACATTAGGATAGTATTTATGTGGACAATGAGAATTACTTTTTGAAGTTTTAAAGAATTAAGCTGAATCTGGTATTCTCTACAATGGAATTTATAATTTCTTGTATCATTATTGTCCTACTTAAGTTTTTAGTTTTTGAGTCAAACTTTCATGGTTGTATTGCTTCTGAAATTTATTTTTCCTTTTTTAAGACTTCGTAATTTAATAGTCATGAAGTATTCTTTCACAACTGAAAATATCTTTTCCATTGCCTTATTTTTTATTCCTATTTTTGTGTATTTTTGTTTTAAAAATTTTAATTAGAAGTATGAGAGGATGTATGGGTTTTTTTTTTCCAAGTTTTTATTTAAATTCCAGTTAGTTAACATACAGTGTAATATTAGTTTCAGGTGTAGAATTTACTGATTCAACATTTACAACACCCAGTGTTCATCAAAAAAAGTGCCCTCCTCAATCCCCATCACCCACTTAACCCATCCCCCACCCACCTCCCATCTGGTCACCATCAGTTGGTTCTCTACAGCTCAAAGTCTCTTGGTTTTCCTCTTTTTTTTTGCCCCCCCCCATGTTCATTTGTTTTGTTTCTTAAATTCCACATGAGAGAAATCATATGGTATTTGTCTTTCTCTAACTTACTTCACTTAGTGTAATACTCTCTAGCTCCATCCATGTTGTTGCAGATGGCAAGATTTCATTTTTTTATGGCTCAATAATATTCCATGGTATATATATATATACCACCTCTTATTTATCCATTCATCTGTCAATGGACATTTGGGCTCTTTCCACAATTTGGCTATTGTTGATAATGCTGCTATAAACATCAGGGTACATGTATCTCTTCAAATCAGTATTTTTTTGTATCCTTTGGGTAAATATCTAGTAGTGCAATTGCTGAATCATAGGGTAGTTCTATTTTTAGCTTTTTGAGGAAACTCCATACTGTTTTCCAGAGTGGCCGTACCAGTTTGCATTCCCACCAACAGTGCAAGAGGGTTCCCCTTTCTCTACATCCTCCCCAACACACTGCTGTTTCTTGTGTTGTTAATTTTAGCCATTCTGACAGGTGTGAAGTGATATCTCATTGTAGTTTTGCTTTGTATTTCCCTGATGATGAGTGATGTTGTCTGTTGACCATCTGGATGTCTTCTTTGGAAAAATGTCTATTCATGTCTTCTGCCTATTTTTAAACTGGATTATTTGGTTTTTGGGTGTTGAGTTTTCTAAGTTCTTTATAGGTTTTGATACTACCCCTTTATCAGAGATATCATTTGCAAATATCTTCTCCCATTCTGTAGGTTGCCTTTTAGTTTTGCTGCTTGTTTCCTTCGCTGTGCAGAAGCTTTTTATTTTGATGAAATCCCAACGGTTTATTTTTGCTTTTTTCCCCTTGCTTCAGGAGATGTGTCTATTAAGAAGTTGTTGGGGCCAATGTCAAAGCTTTTATGTTTTATATTTTAAAAAAACCTCGTAGGGCGCCTGGGTGGCTCAGTTGGTTAAGCGACTGCCTTCGGCTCAGGTCATGATCCTGGCGTCCCGGGATCGAGTCCCACATCGGGCTCCCTGCTCAGCAGGGAGTCTGCTTCTCCCTCTGACCCTCCTCCCTCTCGTGCTCTCTCTCTCGCAAAAAAACCCCCAAAAAACAAAAAACTCATAAAAGCACTTCAAAATTCTATCTTTTTAGTAATAATTAAACTTTGTAAGTTTCCTTTACTTAGGCCATAGTTATTCCTCTAAATTTTGCATTGAACAGATTATTCTTTTTTTTTTTTTTAAAGATTTTTATTTATTTATTCATGAGAGACAGAGAGAGAGAGAGAGGCAGAGGGAGAAGCAAGCTCCCAAGGAGCAGAGAGCCCGATGCGGGACTCGATCCCAGGACTCCGGGATCATGACCTGAGCCGAAGGCAGACGCTCAACCATCTGAGCCACCCAGGTGCCCCAGATTATTCTTTTAAGAGAAAATAGCATTTAGGGCTATTTTTTTTTTTCCTTGAAGCTAGATTTAAGTTTATGCCACACATTTTGAAAGCTACTCTTCTTTTTATAATTGAAGCTTATTTTAAAAAAATTCTAAGAGATTAATTTAAAAATTTTATTATTTAAAAATTTTATTGTATTGTGAATATTTGGACCTCTTTGAAGTTGCTGCTGCCCCGATTCTTCATATTTTGACTTCGTTGTAGGGAGGACAGTGCCGTTATTTTTAAGAAAATTAAGAAACTGGGTCTGAATGTAGCCCAAAGGCAGTGACCACACGTCGTTGTTTGCTTGGACCCAGTTGCAGTTTCTATCTGCTGTTCCAACATAATTGCTATAGTACCCCTTTCCTTCTCAAAGTATCCTGATAAATTATATGGTCACCTTACCCAAAGGTATTTAAAAGGCTGAAAGCTCTTGTAACAGATGCCCAGAAAGTGCTCAAGGTGAGGTGCAAATATTTCAATGCTCTTTGATGCAATTATCCTGGATTCCTTTCTGCTCCTGCCCATTTCCCCATTCTGGTCCTGTTTCTGCTTGAAACCTGACTTTGTTTCTTGTATGTAAATGGTTCTTGTGTATGCCTGCCTTCTGAACTACCCAGTGATTTGATATTCCTAGCTTGAAGCTTTGTTCTTCCCAGGAACTTGGTTCAGCCCTGTCTTACTTTCTCCTTCTGCTTTGGACTTGCTCAACCAGAATGCCTGACCACATCTGGCAACTCCTGGGCCATCCTCAGTCTCTCCCAAAGGAGAGAAGGGTAGGAATTTAGACTATAGCAGAACCAGGACTTATGGACAAGTCTCCAGTGCTTATTGGGTTAGGGTTGACTATCCATTTTTCTCTTAGTGCAAAAGCAAGTATGTAAGTAAAATAAAATGAATTTAGAGGTAATCACTCACTTTCCCACATCTGTTCTCTGGCTTTTCAAGTCTACACTCTTATTTTTGGCTTGGTTTTGTTTTTTGTTTTTGTTTTGTTTTTGTAAAGATGTAGTAAGACTGGTTGACAAAATCTACGTGATCTAGTTAGGAAGCATATGGACGTACCACTTTTTCCTGATAATTCTCTGATATTATTTCACTGGGTAAACATTTAACATTTCTACTAAATATTCTTTCTTCCCATATGGCTGGCCAGTTAGGAAATTGGAAATGATCATGGTTCCTTACCCGCAGGGATCCTCTCTCGCAGTATTCGATCACCCCGAAGATCATGGTGTCAAGCTTCACTGTGCCGTAGAACTTGGTGAGGTTGTAATAGTCAATCTGAAGCAACTAAGATAACATGTTTAGTTATAAAGCAAGTCAGCCAGAGAGCAGGGCCACAGTAAAAATTAATATGCTAATAAAACATGCCGTGCTTTGGGTCTTTGGGAAGATGTATTATTCCTGATACGTTGGAAAGTCAGTACATTTCTCACGGCCACTACATCTTCCTCAACAGTTTTTCTTTTATCAGCAAGGAGCCTGGAAGACGAACCTTTGACGACACGCAAATAATATCAGGGCCATTTTCTAGGACATGCTAATAGATGTCTAAAATTTTTTACACCATCAAACACCACTCTTCAACTTCTGTTGGTAGAATTTTCAACAAAGAAGTAGAGTTGAGGGCTGAGGGCTTTTTTTGGTCTCCATCCCCCATAACATCTGGCTCCACCAGGGACTTCAGCGCTCAGGGAAGATGGAGTGAAGCTATTTCTCCTTTAAGGATTTCAAGTAAGGGACACATACCTTGTTCAATTCTATCTTCTGTTTCTCAGTGAAATTGCCATCGTTGTGCTTGAGATCCTTTAGAATCACTTGCTGCAAAGATCATTTGAATTAAGGCGATAATGCTGTAGCACGACCACTTCTGTGCATATTATAATAATTTGTTGTGCGTCTATCTTCCCTGTATACTGTAAGCTCTTGAGAGCAGTGACACGATTTTATTGATATTTATATCCCGGGTGCCTAATACCTGCCATAGGCTCAGGTTTGAATGTTTCTTTGAGAATGACTAAATGAAAGGGGAGGGCCCAGGGAGGAAAGAAGATACAAAACCCCCATGTGCGATTGTTGTACTCTCACTGCAGCGAGCCACAGTATCATACTAGGGTAGTTTGGCCAGCTCTGAACTCTTTCATTTCTCCTTTTCCTTCCTATGCTCCACCCCCCTTAAAAATTCTATTTGTCCAGGCTTGTGAGTTTTCTAACCCTTGAAGCAGAGCCCTGCCCATCCCTGTGAAAAGCTCCAGGAACAACCCCTGGAGGCAGCCTGCACCATTGCATGGTCCACATCAGGAGCCAGGGCAAGGATGAGCAGAAGGCCCGGAACACAGCCCGACTGAGAGTTCAGAGAAGCAGAGACTAGTCACCTTTTTGTCGTATTTGCACTGCCGGAGTCTCTGAATTGTGTCTCGTCTCTTGTCATCGTCGATCTGGCACAAGAAAAAGCTAATTATTATAGACACTTCATATCTTGTCGCATCTACTGTGAAGGCAGAGACGGTCTGCCGGGTGGGTGTATCTGTTGGTTCACAGCATGCCGGGAAGGCTTCTGGCAAAACTGTGACAATTGCCTTGTGTTTCCCTGTCACTACTCATCTTCCCTCCCCACCAGGGTCTTCTTCCCAGGTATCTACCTCTCATCCTTACCTCTGGGTCTTCCTCCCTCTTCCTCCCTTCTTAAGGCCTGTCAGCCAGGGATTTCCTTTGCTTCCTTCTCTCCTGGCCCATTCTGCTGGGAATCATTGTCTGTAGCTAGAGACAGGTGCTCCTAGGGGAGCCTGTTGTGCTCTTGAGTTGCAAACTCACACCTCAGCGTTCAATTAGCAAAGCAAGTGAGGACACTGGGTGGGGTGCCTAAGGGGGGAGCCCCATCAGCTCTGGGTTCAGCGGAGAGTTGCCAGATCATCAGATTTGTCAAAAGAAGCTGGTAATATGGATTTTCCTATGCCATTCCAAAATTTTTATATTTGGCAATTAATTTTAGAAGATGTTAAATATTAAATGAAACCACACACACACACACACACACACACACCTGCAGGCTAGATAGGGCTCTTGGTCTGCCAGACTTCTGGTCTCAAGGCAGAAAAAAGATTGAGAAATAGTGCATCTTTTAATTTGGTTCTCATAGAAACCTGTGATGTATTATGATATTGGTTAAAACTTACCTCGTTAGGACCTTTTGAGATGTGAGCAAAATAAACTATATCAAATTCCAAGCATGATGCCTGGCACAATGCAGATTAACAAATGTCAGATGTCTTCTCTTCCTCTTCTCATTTTACTAATGGGCCACATACGGGTTAAATGACACTAAGTGTCACATATGGGCATGCCAAAATCTGAGCTTGCTGCCTTGTCTCATATTCTTTTTTCTGAGCCCTCGATTAGTTCATTTAAACTATTTGAACCTCAGTACTTCATCTGGGAAATTCTAACTGACAGGTTCCTGGGCATCAAATGCAATAAAGCTTGTGCAATTTTCTTGCAAATTTGAGTGTTTTATCCTCAAACGAGTTATCTTCATCTTTTTCATTGTTTTCATCTGTTATTCATCCCTTTGAACTTCCTGACTTCTCTCCTTGTCTGCTTTGGTTTTCTGCCCCTTTCTGTCCTCGTACAGGGATGTACTCTTTCTCATCCCATCCTGTGGTCTTGTTTCCTTATCTCTGCCTTCAGCACACATGCACATCCGGGACTTGAACCATTTCCTGTCTGGTGCTGCGGCATTTCCACCTCTGGCTGACTTTGGCTGACCTCCTTGGGCTTTCTCCCTGCTCCATCTGACTCACAGTGCTGGAAGACCTCTCTTGACAGTTAGTCCTTGGCCACCTGCTTCCCAGCCTGCCTGAAACTCAGTGTGACTGTGACGGTCCATGCCTCGAATCACCTCCCTGGTCCCTCTCTTAAACTTTTTGTCCCAAAGATTTAGTCCTTAGCCAGGTGAGTGGTTAATCTGATGAATTCATGCATAGAAATTGTGTAATGTCTGATGAGGGATGGATGGGTTATATTTCTAGGAATATCTATATTTGAAGAAAACAGAGACCTAGTATTTTAGGCTACATCAAAAAGAACAAATATGAAATGTGGGGTTTGAGGCAGTGGGGGAGGCTTGTGAGGAGTGGAGGCATGGCTGGATGTGCGCAGAGGTGGGCCACGTGGGAGCCCATCCTGGAGTCATACCAGAGGTGGAGGAGCACTCACTCCTTCTAGAGGTCTCCTCCCCCCTTCCTGGGGTACTGTCAATTAGTCATTTAGGTCCAAAAATTCTCTCTTGGGAAGTCTGATAGTCTTACGGTCATTTGCACCTTTCTGTGAATTACTGCAAGATGGATTTTATCCTGACGCTTGCCTGAGATAGAGTGGTCTTTGCAAATAGAAGTCTTATGTGTGAGGTTCCCAATGCAACAGGAGGGTCAGTCAGAGCAGGAGCATTACTGGGCGCAAGGGAGATCTAGTCCTTGTAGAGCGTGAGGGCATCCTAGCTCTTAGAGTGCGACATGCAGGAGATGGACATACCTGACCCAGCTGCAATTGTACTTTTGCTGGTTTTAGGCAGGGAGGCATCTCAAGCCACACTATCCTATTGACTTGGCCCTAGGCTGAGGAACCCCACCATGCCCTTCATGTGGAGGTTCTGGGTCTCCTTCTCTTAGTGTGCTTTGGTCTAAAAACTCTGTAAGAATATGGTGAATGGTAGGTTTTAGGATCTTAGACTTCACAGTTAGACAAGACTAGGTTCAAACTGTGACCATGTTCCCCAGGTTCTAGCCCTGTTACCTCCCAGGGTTTGTCGGGGGAAGATGAAATGGGTCAATGCCCCTGGCACGGGAGAAGTGCTCAGTAAGTGTCAACTCTTATTATTTGCAGTAATCCTACTCATTAGCTGTGCGTGACCCTGTACTGTTTCCTAACCCCACATCCTTTGGTTTCCTCATCAGCAAAGTTATGATAAAGTTTAACTCGTGCGCTCCTTCTGGCGAGCACTGCAGATGAGATGATTGGGATCCAGCACTGGCTGTGCCCAAGGGGAGTGATTATTCCTGGCTGCTGTGATGTGTCCTGGCAGAGGGAGAATGCAGGCAAATGTCAGCAGAGGCCTCTTTCTTCAGCAATGAGCAAGATAAGCATACATCCTTAGCATGGGCAGAGTAGTAGCCAAGGCTTAGGGGGGCTCAAATGCTCTACTTATTTCTACATCGCTACCATGACAAATGCACACCATATGCATTTCCCTTCTGGGTCAGAGGCAAAGAATGAGTAACACACCAAATCTCAGCCTCCACTGAAGTGTTCATTGGATCAACCAGCTGACATTTAGGACACTGGAGGATCAATGGAAAGACGGGAGCTGAGAATTAGAAAATGTCCACGTCTTAGATTCTCAAGCAGAGGATCCCTGCTTGGCCCATTTCTTACCGTGTTACCGGCCTTGTCAAATACCTGGCAAGTTGCACCAGCCCTAGCATTCTTCAACAGGTGAGGTTCATCTTACCTTCAGGCTAATATGGTTAGTCTCATTGGTCTCCAGAGGAAAGATATTTTCAGAAGGAATGTGGGACCATTTTTTCTGACGGAGTTCATATTCTTTTTTATATTTTCTGTGAAAGGAATAGAACCAGTCAGTAGGTTTTTATTAACATTCATGTCATTTAGCTTCTGAACACTAAGAGAAATTTAGAACCCTGACATTCTCAGGTAGATATGTGGTGAGAGATGTTAGCCCAGTGGTGTGATTCCATGTTCTGCAAACTGGTGAATGCTGGCCATTAGGTCAGCTGTAATGATTTCTGATGGTAGTTTAACTTTTTCTTTCTTTCTTTTCTTCCCTTCTTTCTTTCCATTTCATTTTCTCAGGTCCTTCACTAAGGCAGCCCTTCACTATTATAAAGAATCTGAACTGATGACATGGAAAGAGTAAGGAAAAAACAGAAACAATTCAAAACTGGTAAGCTTGAAAAGCAAATATGTTAATTTTTAAAGTCACCAGAGAATACACCAGATTCCTAAACAAGCCAGTTCTTCTTCTTCTTCTTTTTTTTTTTTTAAAGATTTTATTTATTTATTTGACAGAGAGAGACACATCGAGAGAGGGAACACAAGCAGGGGGAGTGGGAGAGGGAGAAGCAGGCTTCCCGTGGAGCAGGAAGCCCGATGCAGGGCTCGATCCCAGGACCCTGGCATCATGACCTGAGCCAAAGGCAGATGCTTAACGACTGAGCCACCCAGGCACCCCAACAAGCCAGTTCTTCTTATGCATTTGTGCCTTTAAGAATATGTGTATAGGGCGCCTGGGTGGCTCAGTTGGTTAAGTGACTGCCTTCGGCTCAGGTCATGATCCTGGAGTCCCAGGATCGAGTCCCACATCGGGCTCCCTGCTCAGCGGGGGGTCTGCTTCTCCCTCTGACCCTCTTCCCTCTCGTGCTCTCTGTCTCTCATTCTCTCTCTCAAATAAATAAACATATAAATCTAAAAAAAAAAAAGAATATGTGTATAAAGAAAATAGAAAAGCACAGAGAAAATGTAACATGTATTTCAGCATTCAAAATGTCAATTTTTTAAGTGTTTCCCCCAGATAGTACAGATAAAGCAGAATCCTTGGGTTATAGGAAACACTTACAACTTTACAGATATTGTCAAATTATTTTCCAAAGTGGTTATACTACTTACACCTTCCCAACATGAGAATTCCCGTTTCTTCCGGATTCTTAACATTTGGTATTATTAAACTATTTTTTTTTTTACCATTATGATGTACGTGAGATGGTGTTTATTGTTTTATGTTTCATTTTTCTATTACAGAGAGATCCAATATCTTTTCAAATACTTTCTAGATATTTTATAGAACATACAGTTATATATTCATTCACAATTTTGCCCATATATCATAATTTACATGAGTTCCTTATATATTCTGCAAAACAGATCTTTTGTCCTTTTGAGTTGCAAATACTTTCTTCTAGTTTATTGCTTATTTTAACTTTGTTGTAAGGAACATTTAGTTTTTATTATGGCCCCATTTATTTTGTTTCTTCTATGACGTTTCTATCTTAGAAATATTTTCCTACTTGAGATCATAAAGTCCTTTTCTATTAATTTCCTCTAAGTTTTGAAGTTTGAATTTCACATTTAAGTCTTTATTCCATTTATAATCCGTATGGAATGAACTCTATATTTGTGTATGGTTTCAGGTAGGATTTTAATTTCATTTTTTCCATGTTGCAAGCCTACCGTGCCATCATTTTCCAATTGACTTGTAATGTCACCTCTAGCATATTCCAAATTCTCATGCTTGCTGTGTCTGGTTCTAGAATCTGAATTTTTCCATTGACCTATTTGTCCTTGAGTTTATCTTTGCTTGTGGTTATTTGACAAACTTCTACTCACCTTCTTAGGTCATTCATGATGCCTTTCTTATTGGATTCTAAGCAGAAATGACTATTTTCTTCCTATGCTTCCATCTAACTCTGAGTATTCCTCTACTAAATACATATAAAATAGCATATTATTGACCAATGATTAACCAATGGGGCAAAGAAGGCTTGTAGCCTTAAAGGCTCTCATCTCTGCATTCGAAGAGACTCTTGGGACCCTACAGAGCCACGTGTCATTCATATTGAATCAGAGGATGCCATAAATCATTCACTATTTTCCTTATATAGGCAGTTGTAATGGAAAACTATAAGAATAACATCTGTCTACCAGATCTCCTTGTGGGCACACCATTGCTCCAGCCAGACAGGACACACCTGTCTCTTCCTGTTTCCATCTGTTACTGTCTTTTACCTTGTGATTCCCCCCGATCTGAAGCTGACACTCATTTGGACTCGGTTCCTGAAGGGCATCAGCCACATCTGTGACCTTGCTATTGACTGGCTTTATTCTCCTCAAATTTTGGTTTCTGGTTATCTTCAACTAAATGGCCAGCATACACTGTATATGTGTATATACAGCTCAAATTTGGGGTAATGCAGAGTTACAGGAGTCAAGTTCTGCCTTCAGACTGAACAGAACATTCTACTTCCTTTCTTGGAGAAACCTTTAACTGACATCCAATAGAGTGGACTCTCATGAGAAAGTACAGTGCCACACCGATAAAAGCATGTGATACGAAGAGAAAAACTGTTTTCTGGTTCAGTTGGGAAATGGGGGTGATCCTGACAATATAATAGGATGGAAAGTTTTATGTGTTTAACATAACAGATTAGCATAGTGTGGTATTCACTCATTCATTTATATATTCAACAAATATTTCTGAGCATATGGTATGCGTCTAACACTGTGCTGGGCACTTCATCTGTCCAAATTAAGTAGAACAACCATGGAACTGATGGTCAGAAGGCTTGAGTGCTAGTTTTGGCCTTACAACCACCTGGTGATGTGACTCCAGACAAGCCATTTGGTTTTCTGGGTCTCTTTCCCCAGGCTAAAATGGGAGGTGTGAAGTAGATGATTTCTAAAGACTCCTCCAGCCTGAACACTATATAATATAGAGATTGAAATGTCCCACAAAATACCAATAATACAGCAGAAGAGCTGTTTCCATCTATAGGATGCCTATTATATGGCAGTCACTATCCACACTTTATTTCAAGTTCTCACAACAGTTCAGATGAGGATACTGAAGTTAAGTAACCTGTAATAACACACTAAAAACTGCACAACTATTAAGTCACAGAACTGAGATAGATATGAGTTCAGGTGTCTCTAACTGATCCATTCAATACTGTTCTGCCCTCGATGTAGTCTTTGATGCAGAATGCCTTCATGATCTTAGATCTGTCTAGACACCTTCTTGTCGATGTATATTATCATTGATGACATCAGACTTCTCCCTCTCCCCTCCCCCGCTCTTTGGATGATGAGCACAGCGAGACAAAGGGGGTGGTAGGTACCTCAGCACCAGAAGAGCAATGAGCAGGAGCAGAACCACAGCTCCTGTGAGGGTGAAGACTGCAATCAACAGGACTTGAGGGCCTGTGGCAGAAAAGAGTGAAAAATGCATTAGTAAGGATCTTTGAAAAGAGAATAAAATCATTTCAAAGATTCTAGTTATATAATCTCATTTGAAGGAGGGAAAAGGAGAGATCTTTTAAAAAAAATTTTATCTTTTATTAATCCCTTCATTGGTAATATAGGTCCTGTATCTGTGGTCTCTTAGGAAAACTACCTGGAATGTGCCAGGGGAAGTGGTTTAATTTCAGTGGTCCTTATAGACTGCATACTGCGTTTCTATGGGAATCACCAAATATCACAAGAACATAAAATAGTGTCCAGTATGCAAATAATTTTGGTGGGAAACCCACCTGATGTCCTTGAAACCAATATACCTAAGGAGGATTCACAGAGGAAGAAAGTCAACTATTTTTTTAAAAGATTTTATTTATTATTTATTTATTTAAGAGAGAGAAAGAGAGAGAGACCATGCAAGCGGGGGAAAGGAGAAAGACAGTCTCCACTTGCTGAGCGTGGAGCCTGACGTGGGGCTTGATCTCAAAACACTGAATCATGACCTGAGCCAAAATCAAAAGTCGGACGCTTAACCGACTGAGCCACCCAGGGCTCCAGAGTCAACTATTTTTTAATACCAAGCACAATCAGAGGAAAAGCTAGTCATTGTGGAATATTAAATGACAGTATTGCCTGCTGGTCATTCCCAAGTGCTACAAAATCATTGATGGAAGTCAGTGAAGGATGTAAGTGATTTTATTTATTAGAGCACAAGTATGTAGGTGGAGTTGTAAAGATGAAGCAATTTAAGAGACTGACAGAAGGGTAAGTGGAATTCAGGACAATGTGGATCCAACCCAAGGAAGCTTTGAAACAGAAACTGAATATGCAGAGGAACAGGCCTCGACTGAGAAGGACAACAACAATAGTAAAACTGTACAAGAAAGTCACGTTTTGTATATGCCACGATGGATTCTGATTAGAATAGGAAGTTAGTGAGTTCAAGAAGGAAAAATGGAACGGATTCTAAGCAATAGAGTACTATTAGCTTTATATAAATAATAATGATGAAAATGTTACTAATTTTCAACTTATAGAATCAACTTATAGGTAAATGACAGAGGGTTTATATGACTGCCAAATAAATATTATCAGCTATGACAAATTAAAGAAAAATACAGAGAATCTGGGAGGTAGGAAGGAGGTAGTAGGAAGGATAGATAGGTAGTAGGAAGGTAGCAGGAAGGTAACATCTACATCTTACCAAGTTGGGAAGCAAGAAGTTTTTATTTTTATTTTTATTATTTTTTAAGATTTTATTTATTTATTTGAGAGAGAGAGAATGAGTGGAGGGAGAGGGAGAATCAGACTCCCCACTGAGCAGGGAGCCCAACGTGGGGTTCGATCCCAGAATTCCGGGATCATAACCTGAGCCAAAGAAAGATGCTTAAATGACTGAGCCACCCAGGCGCTCCATGAAGTTTTTTATATAGTTGGTAGAACAGTACTAGAAGCTTATGCATATTAATTAAAATTACAAAGGCACCCAATAAATGTATTGACAAAAAGATATAACTAATTTGAGAAAAGGTTAGAAAAAAGTAGGGCTAGTGAAGATGAACTAAATCTTTTATCAATACAAGAAATAAACAGATAACATCCAAAGCTTATGAATCAAGAAATATATGCATATTATTTAGAAATATGCAACAAACTAAAGGCAGAAGTGACTGAGAGACCAGAGCTGACAGAGGAGGGGCCAGGCATACTCACGTTCCATTATGAATATTTTTACTATTGGATTTTAACATCACGTGCACGAATTTTCTTCACTAAAAATGTCTCCATGCTTTCTATAAGGGGTGACTTTGAAGGATTTATGCTTTGCTAACATAGGACTTTACTTCTGCTTATCTTGTTTCCTGCTAAGGGAAATTTTTAACAGTGAAAATGTGAGCTCTGGATTTCTGTTCTCATCAGGGCAGAAACAGATTAGTATCTTGGATTTGGATGGGCATATCTGATGGTGTGAATTCTGTTTATTACTGTGATCATCACTCCTATCACCCCGCCACCATTGCCATTACCACCACTCTCAAAATCGGTATGAGAAATATAATTCACCCATCAACGATTCTACTCATCAGTCTACTGAAATGACACATCCCCTAGACTAGAGCACGAATTGGAGGGACTAGGGGGACCTCTGTCTGCTGGGTCCTCCCCATCTCAACTCCTGTCTACCCCCCACAGCATGAACATCTCACTGCACTAAATATACTTATGATATTTATTTATTTATTTATTAAAGATTTTATTTATATATTTGACAGAAAGAGAGCGAGCACAAGCAGGGGGAGCAGCAGGCAGAGGGAGAGGGAGAAGCAAGCTCCCCGCCGAGCAGGGAGCCCGACGTGGGACTCGATCCCAGGACCCTGGGATCATGACCTGAGCTGAAGGCAGTCGCTTAACCGACTGAGCCACCCAGGCGCCCATACTTATGATATTTAAATATGCTGTATACTATTTAAATATAGAGGTGGTTAATTCAACATACTTTTCAGTTTTGCTTGAGTTATCAAGTCCCAGTATTATATTAGTTCGAAGGTTAAGCTTCTGCTGCCTTCTGGTGGCTGCTGTGGTTATCACAGTCTATTTAATTAGATTCACAGTGATGGTGGAAAGAGTTTATAACCCCAGGTCATATGATATGATAGTTGGAAAGAATCTTGGAATCAGTTAACAAATCTCCTCATCTGAAGAAGGAAGAAACTCACACTTAGAGAAGTAAATTGACTAAAATTAACGCAGTGTGGATAAGTGCTGAGTAGAAACAGATTTATAGTTATCTCATTGTCCCTCCTTTCTTCTTTCATCCCTTCCAAGGTACTTTGTTGGGCAGAAGTGAATAAAGAATAGACCCAAAACCACAATGAGATACCACCTCACACCAGTCAGAATGGCTAAAATTAACAAGTCAGGAAACAACAAATGTTGGCGAGGATGCGGAGAAAGGGGGACCCTCCTACACTGTTGGTGGGAATGCAAGCTGGTGCAGCCACTCTGGAAAACAGTATGAAGGTTCATCAAGAAGTTAAAAATAGAGCTACCCTATAACTCAGCAATTGTACTACTAGGTATTTACCCTAAAGATACAAATGTAGTGATCTGAAGGGGCACCTGCACCCCTACATAGCAGCAATGTCCACAATAGCCAAACTATGGAAAGAGCCAAGGTGTCCATCAATAGATGAATGGATAAAGAAGGTGTGGTATATATATATGATGGAATATTACTCAGCAATCAAAAAGGGTGAAATCTTACCATTTACATCGATGTGGATGGAACTGGAGGGTATTATGCTGAGTGAAATAAGTCAATCAGAGAAAGACAATTGTCATATGGTTTCACTGATATGTGGAATGTAATAAACAGCAGAGAGGATCATTGGGGAAGGGAGGGAAAACTGAATGGGAAGAAATCAGAGAGGGAGACAAACCATGAGAGACTCTTAACTATAGGAAACAAACAAGGTTGTTGGAGGGGAGGTGGTGGGGGATGAGGTAACTGGATGATGGCATTAAAGAGGGCATGTGATGTGATGAGTACTGGGTGTTTTATGCAACTGATGAATCACTGAACTCTACATCTGAAACTAATGATGTAGTATATGTTGGCTAAGTGAATTTAAATAATAAAAAAAAAGAATAGACCATACACTTAAACAGTGTATGGTTTTAAAAAATGTGTAAACATATAAGCATCAAATAAATTCTAAGCTAGAAGTTGGGTGGGATGTAGGCAAGATCAATAGCCTCCTGGGGGGCTAAGGAAAAGCTTAGAAAAAGGAAATTCAAGTTAAATGTTGAAGATGAGTGGCTGCTTACCAGTCGTATGGGGGAGTGATACATTTTAATCAGAGGTAGTAGCATTACTAAGGACAGAGGGGCATGAAGTTGCAAGACCTCCCCCTCCTTTTTTTTTTTTAAGGAAGTAGGTGGAAATTGAGGGAATGGGGAAGGGATTTCAGGTAAGAAGAAAGATAAGGCTGGAGAAGTAGGAAGATCATGGACATTTTGTGCTATAATAAGTCATTTGGACTTTATGGGTAAAGGGGAGCTGCCAACTGAGTGTTAGCAATAGTGTGACAATATGACTGGATCCATGCTTTCATTCTGGTGGCAAAGTTGGTTGGACTGGAGGTGGGCAGGAAGCAGGACTGAAGCAGGAAGTCAGGTGGATGTCATTGTAACCCAGGAGGCAGATGATGTTGGCGTGGATGAGGAACAGGAACACATGTGCGTTGTCCATTGCTGTGTTCCAGGTGCTGAGAACACTGCCTGGCACTAGCAAACCTTTGTAGAATGAATGAAACGACAGTGATGGTGTTATCTCCAGATGAGACATTCTGTTAGTTAGGGGGCAGTGGTGTACCCAGATAAAAGACCAGATGAATATCTGATTTGTATACTATTTGACAGATTGAGTTACTTTATTTATAAAGATTAAAATTAAATGTAGGGACAGTCGAGTAATGAAAAGCTCTGGCTAACTGAATTTTCTGGTTAAATGAGGATGAAGTGAAGTTGCTCAGAATGATACAATGTCCCTGTAATACGAATAATATAACATGAATATTTAATGTGATCTCTTTTAGGTAAATAATGAGAGCTCTCTCAAAAATTACTTTTTGAAGGGTGCCTGGGTGTCTGCCTTCGGCTCAGGTGATCCCAGGGTCCTGAGATTGAGCCCCACTTCGGGCTCCCTGCTCAGTGAGGAGTCTGCTTCTCCCTCTCCCCACCCCTACTTGTGCTCTCTCTCGCTCAAATAAATACATAAAATCATTTAAAAATTGCTTTTTGAGAAGTTGAGCATTTTACAAAGAACAGATCCTTCTACTGAATAAAAAAATACCTACAAACTCTTAAGGAAATATATTAAAAATACAAACTAACATTGTCACTATAATTAAGGGAAAAGAAAAAATAATTGTAATTCAAAAAGTTGCAAAAGAAAGAAGTAGAGAGTTGCAGAAATCCACAAGAAAAGAGATATATTTCAAAAGTAAGTTTGGTTTAAACCTACAAAGCTTGCAGATGGTTCTAGAGATAATTAAAAAGTGTCTGCCTTCAGCTCAGGTCATGATCCCAGGGTCTGCTCCCTGCTCAGTGAGGAGTCTGCTTCTCCCTCTCTCTTCCCCCACTTGTGCTCTCTCTCTCTAGCTCAAATAAATACATAAAATCATTTAAAAATTGCTTAATTAAAAAAAAGCTTGCTAATGAAAAGAAATCAACTTTAAAAAGCAATGATAGCATTGCTTTTCTTTTTCAAGACTGCTTTGGATATTGGGGGTCTTTTGTGGTTCCATACAAATTTTAAGATTGTTTGGTCGAGCTCTGTGGAAAATGCTATTTGTATTTTGATAGGGATTGCATTAAATGTGTAGATTGCTTTGGGTAATATAGAAATTTTAACAATATTTGTTCTTCCAATACGTGAGCATGGAATGTCTTTTCATTTCTTTGTGTCATCTTCAATTTCTTTCAACAGTATTTTATAGTTTTCAGAGTACAGGTCTTTCACCTCTTCGGTTAGGTTTATTCCTAGGTACTTTATTATTTGGGGTAGGATTAAAGACCTAAATATGAGATCTGAAACCACAAAAATCCTTGAAGAGAGCACAGGCAGTAACTTCTTGGACATCAGTCATAGCAACTTCTATCTAGATATGTCTCCTCAGGCAAGGGAAACAAAAGCAAAAATAAACTATTGGGACTACATCTGCACAGCGAAGGAAACAATCAATAAAACTAAAAAGCAATCTCCAGAATGGGAGAAGATATTTGTCAATGACATATCCAATGAAAGGTTAGTATCCAAAATATATTGAGAACTTATAAAACACTGAAAAAACAATCCAATTAAACATGGGCAGAAGACACAAATAGATATTTTTCCATAGAAGACATATAGATGACCAAGAGACACATGAAAAGATGCTGCTCATAATCACTTATCATCAGGGAAATGCAAGCCAAAACTACAGGAGATACCACCTCACACCTGTCAGAATGACTAAAATCAGCAACACAAGAAACAAGCGTTGGCGAGGATGCAGAGAAAGGGGAACACTCACACACTGTTGGTGGGAATGCAAACTGGTGCAGCCACTCTGGAAAACAGTATGGAGGTGCCTCAAAAAGTTAAAAATAGAAATACCCTATGATCCAGCAATCGCACTACTGGGTATTTACCCAAAGAATACAAGAACACTAATTCAAAGGGATACATGCACCCCGATGTTTATAGCAGCATTATTTACAATAGCCAAGATATGGAAGCAGCCCAAGTGTCCATCGACTGAAGAATGGATAAAGATGATGTGATATATATATATATATATATATATTTATATTTATATATATTTATATACATCACATCTTTATATATTTAATGGAATATTATTCAGCCATAAAAAAGAATGAAATCTTGCCATTTGCAATGACATGGATGGAGCTAAAGAATATAATGCTAAGGGAAATAAGTTAGAGAAAAACAAATACCATATGATTTCACTCATACGTGGAATTTAAGAAACAAAATAAACAAGCCAAGGAGAAAAATAAGAGAGAAACAGAGAGAGAGAGAAAGCAAGAAACAAACTCTTAATTATAAAGAACAATCTGACGGTTATCAGAGGGGAGGGAGGTAGGGGGGATGGGTGAAATAGGTGATGGAGAGTAAGGAGGGCACTTGCTGTGATAAGCACAGGGGGATGTATGGAAGTGTTGAATCACCATATTGAACACCTCAAACTAATATAACATTGTATGTTAACTAACTGGAATTAAAATAAAAACTTAAAAAATGATAGCAGTAAATCTGAAATCAGTTCAGGATTGCTTATTGTTTAGAAGAATGGGAACCTCACTTCCCACTTCCCTCTTTGCTTCTTTGCTTTAGTCAACTGCTCATGGCTACTGAATAAAAATACAGGAGTCATTTTTAACCATATTTGACTCATGGAACACAAGAGGACTGAAAACATAGCAAGTGCATCCAACACATTAACACAAGGAAGTGCATCAAACCAGAACTTCTCTCTTTAAGTCATATCGACCTCAGTTTCTGGCTGTAGATCAGGGCTGGGAGAGAAATATTTCTAGTTTATTTTTTAATATTTAAAAGTGGTAAATTAATACAGTCATTATGGAAAATTCTGGAAAATTAGGAAAAGCATAAAATAGCAAATAAATAAATAAATAAATAAATAAATAAATAAATAAAATCTCAACCAACCAAACAAAAAAACCCACTCCTAGGATCCTATTACTCAGAAGCTACCACTGTTAACATTTTAGCATATTTCTTTACAATCTATTTCTAACATTGTTTTACAAAGTTTGAATCTCATTAAATTAAAAAGTTGTTTATTTTCCTGTTAATTTACCTTATAAGTTTTCCTATGTCATTTAAAATTCTTTGTAAATAATTATTTTAATTGGCTTACGATGCTCCATTTATGGATATATCATCATTTGCTAAATCATTTTATTAATGTTGCTTCTACATTTCTTTTTTGCATCTTTGGGCATAAATGCTTGTCCAAATTTAAACTTCTTTCTCTAGAAATAGATTAGTAACATGAAATTACTTACTATTCATTGTCATAAGCCTTGGCTAAGCCAGACTGTCCTGAGACCTTGTTGCCCAGGAGATACCTGGCTGGTCCTGTCCAGGGATGGCCAATGTTATATGGTTGTATGGGAAGTTGCATGGGTGAAGTCCTGGTCATGGTAGGGCTTTCCATGACATGATAGGACCTCATCTTAAGTAGGTGAGTAGCCATCATTATAACCCAAGTATGTGTCCGGTGAGGAAACGGGGGATACTTTTGAAGCCATGCTCACTGATGACTGATGGCTGATGGCATCTTGTGTTCCTTGCTGAAATATGTATACTTTGAGTTTATTGCAGTAAAATGTAATCAGTGGCATTAAGAATACATGTGTCTAGCGGAGCCGTCATGGCGGCGCTGTGTGGGACCCGTGCCGTAATTGCCGAGAGCCATCTCCTGCGAGTGTTTCTCTTCTCTCAGCCCTGTCGAGGCGCAGGCACTGAGAGTAGCTCCGGGAGCGGGAGTTCCGACTCCACAGAGCCTAAAATGGGCCAAGGTGGCTTCGCGAGCGCTTTGGAGCGGCATTCGAAGCTGTGGCGGAAGGCGGAGCTCGGGCAGAAGACAGGCTCTCCAAAAAATGTGGAATCCTTTGCATCTATGCTGAGACATTCTCCTCTTATACAAATGGGACCTGCCAAGGATAAACTAGTCATTGGACGAATCTTCCATATTGTAGAGAATGATCTTTATATAGATTTTGGTGGCAAGTTTCATTGTGTATGTAGAAGACCAGAAGTGGTTGGAGAGAAATACCAAAAGGGAACCAGAGTCCGACTGCGACTATTAGATCTTGAACTTACATCTAGGTTCCTGGGAGCAACTGCAGATACAACTATACTAGAAGCGGATGCAATTCTCTTAGGAGTCCAGGAGAGTAAAGACGCAAAATCAAAAGAGGAACATCGTGAATAAGAAACAAACTTTGTCTAAAACTAATGATGTAATGTATGGGGATAATATAAGAATAAAAAATTAAAAAAAAAAAAAGAAACAAACTTTGCTTAGTGCATTCACTCCTTTTTTGTTGAACCCAGATACTCATCAAGAATGCAATTAGAAAATTGTGAATAAATGATTGAAAGAAGACATAATAAATGAAAGCTATAATTATAAAAAAAAAATAATACATGTGTCTGTGTTCATTTTGCCAGTTGTCAAACCTAATTTTCTATAGGATAATTTTTGTCAGTGGTTAGGTAGGACACATATTAAAAAGAGGTATAGCTACATTAGAATAGGGATATTTTCAGTGTTTAATCAAAATTATAATATCATTCATTAGGCAGGGAAGTAAAGCCCACATTTTACAAACCTGGCAAATCTAATTCAGACAACAAACAAAACAAATGAAAACATAAAAACGCAGGCTAATTGCATAAACCATTGAATGTACTTACCTTACCAGAAAAGCAACTTCACAAAAACAAAATTCATTAAGGGATCTCTTACCCTGGCCTGGGATATCCCTTGGAAGTTTGTGGTTCATCCAGATGAACATGGGGTTCTTAATCTCTGGGGTAGTCTTATTTACATGGGTGTCATACCTCAAGAGAACCGTGTACTGTGTCAGGGCATGAAAAAGAAGAAGGATGAACAGAAAAAGACATTTTAGAATGACTTCTGATGAGATTGTCCTGCCCAATGACATCTGAATTTCATAGTAACAATTCTCAGTGAAACAGGTAATGTTTAGCAGGCAGGAGCTAGCTAGTTGGCATCCATTTATTGGTTCACAGCATGAAAGTAGATTTAAGCTCCAGCTGGGTCAATTATTTTTGTTTCTTTATGACCATAGGGTACTTTATGCTCATACCGGTAACTCCTACCCAACATAGATTCTTCGGGTCTTTAGAGAACCAGTTCAAGTCTCTCATATTACAAAAATGTTAAAATAGAGACCAAAAGAAATTAAATGGTTAGGTCCAAGTCACATGGCAAGTGAAGTACCAATGTTTTCCACAATATTAAGTTGCTATTGAAGATAATATCTTAAGAAAATGCACTACAGCTAAAATCCGTTCATTATCCATTTTGATACATGTCAAGGGGCTCTGAAATAATTCACATTTAAATTCGGTCAATTACATAATTTTCAAATCTCTTCTATCCTTTTGCTCTAATGTGCTGTCTTGTACATGATACTAATTAGGTTTCTAAGATAAAAGTTTTCTTTTTCAAGCAATCTGCTGATAGGATATATTAATATATCCTTATATTACTGCTGCATATAATGATCATCTTTCTAAATTCAACACCATTCCCTCAAAACTTTCTGGACAAAAGTTTTACATCTTTAGAAATATACTTTTAACTTGAAAGCATGATCTATAATTGCATATACTGAGGGTAGTAAATATCCTAATATTAGGAGACAGTACATTGAATCTCTATTGAAACTTCCTCCGGATATAGAATAACTTATTTATATCCCTGTGTTTTGAGAATTAATCCCTGGTTTCCCTATATGTACATATTATACAGCACAACTGATGGCATTAGATTATTGAAAAATTCAACTAGATTTGCCTTTACTGAAAAATTCAGCTAGATTTTCTTTCAGAGAGAATAAGTGCACAGAACATTTTTCATATTGAAGAGCAGTTATGAGGCTGATGTAGGATCTTCCCACATGTATTTGCTTCTCTCCAAGAGCATCATCCCAGTACAAATAACTTAGAGAGGAGTATAGTTCTCTTTATAATTACTATAATAACTGGAGCATTGATGACACTTCAAGGTTTTTATAGTAACTGAAAACTATGGAGTACTTTTCTGAAATGTTGCCCCCAAATTTCTGGTTTAACTTTCTCAGTCTGGGCATCTTTCCTCTAGCTTTCCACATTTTTATTACAGATATATTTTTAGAAAGTGGGTTAATATATACACTAAATATATGACTTAAAGATGTCATAATGATCACATTGGAAAATCACATGAAAAAATGAGAAAGAAAAGAAAAAGAGAACTTTTTCTCTTAGATTCCTAGTTATGTCAGGACAGGACATCTTAAAGAGAGAAACTTTCTACTGACCATTTGGTTGGCAGAACAGTGGCTTTCATAGTTTGTGATAGGCACTACTTTGGGTGACATAAAGACAGGTGATTTGTTTTTTGTTTTGTTTTGTTTTGTTTTAAAGATTTTATTTATTTATTTGACAGAGAGAGACACAGTGAGAGCAGGATCACAAGCAGGGGGAGAGGGAGAGGGAGAAACAGGCTTCCCGCGTAGCAGGGAGCCTGATGCGGGGCTCGATCCCAAGACCCTGGGATCATGACCTGAGCCGAAGGCAGACGCTTAACGACTGAGCCACCCAGGCGCCCCAGGTGATTTGTTTTTAAATTAAATGATGATCAGCCATCAACTATATGCCATATAAGAAGCTAAGCACTGGAGGCATAGAGAAGTAAGACCCACTCCCTTTCTTTAAAGAACCTATATGTAGGTGAGGAGAAAAGAGATACATAACATGAATAAGAGCATGACATTATAGGACTGTTTATATGTGTCAGAAAGATAGCACAATTAATGATTTTCATGAGTTCAGATGGAGAGAATAGAGAATGTTTCATTGAAATTTTTAGCTGTGGAAATGAATAAACAATTCTTAGGGAGAGCACTGTCATCCTCTCGTTAGTATCCCATCAATAGTCTGGTCTTTATATCAATGTATTCTGGGTGGGTATTTTATATATAGCCAATAGAGTGTGGACGTTCTAAATAAGGTATGTGTCAAAATGCTTAAAGAATACAGTCCTAAGTAGGTCATAATTGTGAATCTGAAATAAATAACTTGCAGATTTTAAACACAACTTCTCTAATTCCTTTGCTATCACTCGCCTTGTAGTTATCCTTCCTCACCTAGTCACTTAACCCCAAGTTCCTGATAAGAAGTCAGACATACTTTGTTGGTTTTCACAGAAGTATACAGAAGCACCATAGTGTTGTCAATATCCCCACTGTCGTCCAAAGTCACAGGACCTGCATGCCCTAGGGCAAAATCAGAAAGAGTTGGAGGTCATTTTTGACTTTTTGACTGAAAAACCAGTTAGATCCTTACAGACGGTATAAAATAGGTTCAAATTGCTCTATTTTACTGAAAAATTATCTTAATGAGCTAATCAGAGGGAATATCCATTGGCTCTTGGCCCTGAGATCTCTGATGGATATTTTTAAGAGAGATGCTATTTAGTATTTAGTTAGAAGAGAAAATTTTTGCATTGCAGTTAGGATGAAAATATAATCAGCCAATTGAATCTAATTATTAGTGAAAAGTTTTTGCTAAGAATATGTACTAAACTAGTAAAAATTCCCCATTTACCATGTGATTTATAGGATTATTAGATTCAAATTATTAGAATTCAAATATCTAGTTTTCAACAAAAATATCACAAGGCAGACAAGGAAACAGGAAAGTGTCACCCAATCAAAAGAAAAAAGGAATAAACCAACAGAAATTATCCCTGAAAAAGACCTGATGGTGGATCTAATAGACAAAGGCTTTAAAACAGCTGTCTTAAAGATGCTCAAAGAACTAAAAGAAGAGATAGATAAAGTAAGGAAAATGATGTATGAACAAAAGGGAAATATCAATAAAGAGAGGGAAAACCTAAAAAGGAAACCAAGAGGAAATTCTAGAACTGAAAAATACAATAGCTGAAATGAAAAATTCACTAGGGAGATTCAGAGGCAGATCTGAGCAGGCAGAAGAAAGAATCACTGAACTTGAAGATAGGACAATGGAAATTATCAAGTCTGAGGAACGGAAAAAAAGGTGAAGTGAACAGAGCCTCTGTAACACCATCAAGCAGACCACCATATGCACTATGGAAGTCCCGGAAGAAGAAGAAGAAGAGAGAAAGGGGTAGAGAGAATATCTGAAGAAATAATGGCCAAAAATTCTCAAATTTGATGAAATACATGAATATAAATATCCAAGAAGTTCAACAAACTCCAGTAGGATGAATTCAAAGAGATCCACACTGAGACACATTCTAATCAAACTGCCAAAAGCCAGACATCAAAAAGAATGAAATCTTGCCATTTGCAACAATGTGGATGGAGCTAGAATATTATGCTAAGTGAAATAAGTCAGTCAGAGAAAGAGAAATACCATATGATTTCACTCATATGTGGAATTTAAGAAACAAAACAGATGAACATTGGGGAAGGGAAGGAAAAATAAAATAAGATGAAAACTGAGAAGGGGTCAAACCATAAGAGACTCTTAACTATAGGAAACACACAGGGTTGCTGGAGGGGAGGTGGGTGGAGTGATGGGTAACTGGGTGATGGGCATTAAGGAGGGCATTTGAAGTAACTAGCACTGGGTGTTGTATGCAACTGACGAATCACCGAATTCCACCTCTGAAACTAATAATACACTATATGCTAATTAAATTGAATTTAAGTAAAAAAAAAAAAAGACAGAATTTTGAAAGCAGCAAGAGAGAAGTGATTTGTCACATGTAAAAGATACTCAATAAGATTTTTAGCGGGCTTCTCATTAGAAGTTTTTGAATCCAGAAGGCACTGGCCTGATATACCAAAATGCCAAAAGGAACACTTTCATCCAAGAATTCTTTATCCAGTGAACCTGTCTGTCAAAAGTGAGGGGGAAAGTAAGACATTCCAAGATAAACAAAAGCTGAGTTTGTAACCACCAGAACTTGCCCTGCAAGAAATGCTAAAGGTAGTCCTGTAGGTTGAAGTGAAAGGACACGGGACAATAACTTGAAGCCATATGAAGAAATAAAGATCTCAGTAAAGGCAAATACATGGGCAGTTATAACATCTAACATTAATATAACAATGGTGTGTAATTCCAATTTTTGTTTTCTACATGATTTAAGAGATGAATGTGTTTTTAAAAACTAGTCTAAAAACTAGTATTATTGTAACTTTGGTTTGTAACCTTACATTTTGTTTTTGGCATAATTTAAGAGACTAATGTTTAAAACATCATTAGTTTGTTTTTGGACACACACATATAAAGATGTAATTTTGCATCAATTTGCGTCAATGTCTGAAAGAGGTGTATATGGAAATATTAAAGGAGTACAGTTTTCAGATATTATTGAAGTTAAACTGGTATAAAGTCAAATTAGAATGTAATAACCTTAGGGTGTTAACTATAATATCCATAGTAACTACAAAGAAAATAGTTAAAGAATATAAACAAAAAATAAGACGGGAATTCAAACATTTCACTACAAAATAAATCAACTACACACAAAAGAAGACAATAATGTAGAAAATCAGAGACAAAAAGCTGTAAGACAATAGACAACAAAGAGCAAAATGATAAAAGTAAATCTCCCCTATCAGTAATTATTTTAAATATAAAATAGATTAAATTCTCCAATCAAGGATAGAGATTAGGAGATTGTATTTTAAAAAAAATGATTCTATATGATATCTATAAGAGATCCACTGTAGGTTCAAAAACACAAATAGGTTTAAAGAGAAAGGAGGGAAAAGGATATTCTATGCAAATAGCAACTAAAAGAGAGTGACTGAAAGACAATAGTATATTGCATACACTAATATCAAACAAAAGAGACTTTATTTTTTTTAAGATTTATTTATTTATTTTAGAGAGAGAGTGCGTATGCAAGTGGGGGGAGGGGCAGAGGGAAAGAATCTTCAAGTAGACCACCTGCTGAGCGTGGAGCCTGATGTGAGGCTCGATCTCACAACTCATGAGATCAGGACCTTAGCTGAAATCAAGAGTTGGATGCTTAACCGACTGAGCCACCCAGGCACCTCCAAAATAGATTTTAAATCAAAAAAGTTTACAAGAGACAAAAAAGGACACTATATATTAATAAAAGTTTCAATACAGCAAGAAGATATAACAATTATAAACATTTATGCACCTAATAACAGACTACCAAAATATATGAAGCAAAAATTGATAGAATTGAACAGAGAAATGGACAGTTCTACAATAATAGTTGAAAATTTCAATACTCCTGGTGCCTGGGTGGCTCAGTTCTTACGCATCTGCCTTCGGCTCAGGTCATGACCCCAGGGTCCTGGGATCGAGGCGAGCCCCACATTGGGCTCCCTGCTCCGCAGGAAGCCTGCTTCTCCCTCTCCCACTCCCCCTGCTTGTGTTCCTTCTCTCGCTGTGTCTCTGTCAAAGAAATAAATAAAATCTTAAAATAAAAAAAAGAAAATTTCAATACTCCACTTTCAATAATGGATAGAATAATAAGACAGAAGTAAGGAATAGAGGAATAGATCACAACCTGAGCTGAAACCAAGAGTTGGACACTCAACTGACTACAACACCCAGGCGCCCCTCTACAAATATTTAAAGAATAATTAACACCAATCCTTCTCAAACTTTTCAAAAAAACCTGAAGAGGAGGAAACATTCCCGAATTCATTCTATATGGCCAGAATTACTGATACCAAAGCCAGAAAATGACCCTAAGAAAACTACACATCAATATCCCTAATAAACACTGATATGAAAGTCTTCAACAAAATACTGGCAAACAGAATTTAGCAGCATATTAAAAGAAGTATTCATCATGACCAAGAGAGATTTATTCCTGGAATGCAAGAATAGTTCAACATATAAAAGTTGATAAATATAATATACCACATTAAAAGAATGAAGGAAAAAATGCATGATCTTTTCAATTTGATGAAGAGAAAGCTTTTTACAAAATTCAATATGCTTTCGTGATAAAACACAACAAACTAGGAACAGAAGAAAACTAGCTCAACATAATAAAATCCGTCTATGGATAACCCATAGCAAACATCATACTTAATGGTGAAAGACTAAAAGCTTTTCCTCTAAGATCAGGAACAAGGCAAGGAACTTTTATTAAACATAATACTGGAATACCTAGCCAGAGCACTTAGGCAAGAAAAAAATAAAAGGTATCCAAATTGGAAAGGAAGAAGTAAAATTCACAGCTGATATGATCTTACATGTTGAAAATTCTCAAGATTCCACCAAAAAAGAGGTCAGCAAAGTGGCAGGATACAAAGTCAACACTCAAATATCAGTTGCATTTCTATAGACTAACAATGAACATTCAGAAAAGGATGTTAAGAGTACAATTCCAGTGGTAGTTACAGGTCTCCATTTATGGAATGAATAAGTCATGGGGATAAAAGGTAGAGGAAATAGAATAAACGTATAGTCAAAGGTATAGGGAACATAGTCAATGGTACTGTAATAGGGTTTTATGGTGACAGATGCTAGGTACACTTGTGGTGGGCATAGGATAAAGTACAGACTGTGGAATCACTACGTTATATAGCTGAAACTAAGGTGACATTGTGTGTCAACTATATTTCAATAAGAAGAATACAATTCCATTTATGATAGCATCAAAAAGAATAAAAGATTTGAGAACTGACTTAGCCAAGATGAAAGACTTGTACAAAAAAAACTACAAAGCTTTTCTGCAGGAAATTGGAGAAGATATAAATAAATGGAAACCTCCCATGTTTATGTATTGGGACACTTAACATCATCAAGAAATCTATATTAGCCAAAGCAGTCCACAGATTTAACACAATCTCTGTCAAAAAAATTATTTTTTTTTGCAGAAATAGGAAAAGCCATCTTAAAATTCATATGGAATCTCAAAAAACCCCAAAATAACCAAGACAATCTTGAAAAAGAAGAACAAACTGAAGGACTCACTTCTTAATTTCAAAACTTGCTAAAAAGCTACAGTAATCAAAACAGTATGGTACTGGCATAAAGTCAGATGTATATGCAAATGGAATAAAATAGGATGTCCCGAAATCAACCCTTATATATTTGGTCAGACGATTTTCTCTAAGCCTGACAAGACCATTCACTGGGGGAAAAGAGAGTCTTTAACAAATGGTGCTGGAAAAATTCAATATCCACATAGCGCAAAATGCAATCATGACCTAAATGTAAACCTACAAGTATAAAACTTTTAGAAGAAAACACAGAGCAAAAGCTTTATGATATTGGATTTGGCAGTGATTTCTTGGATATGATACTAAAGGTAGAGGCAACCAGTGAAAAAATAGGCAAATTGGACTTCATGAAGATTTAAAAACTTTGTGCATGAAGACATTATCAGCAGAGTAAAAAGGCAACTCACAAAATAGGAGAAAATATTTGCAAATCATATATCTGATTAGCCAATAATATCCAGACAAAAACCCAAACAATTCAAAAAGGGGCAAAGGCTTGAAGAGACACTTTCTAAAGAACATACACAAATAGCCTATAGCACATGAAAAGGTGCTTGATATTGCTATTCATTAGGGAGAGGCAAATCAAAATTACAGTAAGATACCATACTTCACACTCAGGAACATGTGTTGGGAACCTTGGGATGATATTGTTATGAGAGGTTCTGGTAGTTTGAGGGGTAACACAGGGTCCCAGATCCCTAAAGGATAGAAAGGAGATATGGAAGGACCAAAACCAAACTGCAGAGATTTCTCTTCTTGCTAGTCTCCAAGCACAGTCAGGACATCGCCGCCCCAAATGCCCTGTGATGAGTTTGTTCAAAGTACAAAGTCCAAGCCATGTGCTCTTTCTTTGATATGGAAAGATTCTGAAATCCTAAAGCATAAACTGGGTATGCTCTACCCATAAACTGGGTAGCGATATCCAGATATCGCTAACAGCAACCCTCAAATGTATTCAATGGTATTTGCCTCCAAGTAAGTTTGAAGATATTTAGCTGTGGATCTATCTATGGCCAACCCCCCTCTTTGCTTCCCAAAGTCCATCCACAAAGCCCGAATGTCTTTAGCTTTCTGTAGAAAGTGTTAGTTAAGTTTTGTTGCTGTTGTTGTTTGCTCTTAGGAAACCAGTACCTTCAAAAGTGAGGTTCCTGAAGGCCTGAGCAAATTTGGGGGTGGTAATAGCTTCTCCATTTTCAAGAAATGTCTTCAGTATGTGTCCAAAGAGCAAGATTCCATCCAAGTAGGCAAGAGCAAAGTTATTTTTTGCCTGAATGAGAAAGAAAAATCTTAAAATGAGTTCCAAAAAGAGATTCTGGTCTTGAGCCTGGAGCAAAACATTCTTGGGGTCTGCAGAGTAACTGGAAAGGTAAAGGGATGTTAGGGGAATTGTAGGGATGGTATTAAAGAAGTCTTTTGGAAAATATGTCCTTGAGCCAGGGCTCTTTTATTAGCCTTGTGTCAAAATTCTGCCTTTCTGGGCGCCTGGGTGGCTCAGTTGGTTAAGCAACTGCCTTCGGCTCAGGTCATGATCCTGGAGTCCCGGGATCGAGTCCCACATCAGGTTCCCTGCTCAGCAGGGAGTCTGCTTCTCCCTCTGCCCCTCCCCCCTCTCATGTGCTCTCTCTCATTCTCTCTCTCAAATAAATAAATAAAATCTTTAAAAAAAAAAAATTCTGCCTTTCCTTGGCAATCAATAAACCTGGAACACTACCCTTAGGGAAGTAACTAAAAGCAATTATACTTTCTTCCCATGATGGCGAAATCTATTATTTCAATCAGGAAGAACAGCATGCAGCATTGTCATAATTCTTGTGAGATTTTATATAGAAAAAAATGTTTGCTTGTAGTGTAATGTTTTCACAAAGAGTAAAAGAGAACAACAGTAAAAACAACTCTCTTCCCTTCAGCACCCTGAATAGGGCAGGAAGAGAGTTGATTGGATGATACCATTGAACTTGCTTTGAAGACGGTTCTTGACCGTCTTGCATGGTGGTCTTCACAGAGTTGGGCTGTGGATTAAAAGTCTTATGCCCCCTGAGACCAAGTAAATTCTGTAGCTTGGGCATTTTAGAACGTCCACCTGTGAAGAATCACACTTTTGCCAGAGCCTAGCAGCTGGGTGAGTGATATCTGAATATTACATCCAGAAGTATATTTGCTAGAAATATAAAAAGAAAAAAGAAAACGCCTCTCATTGGTTTCAGTGTCTTTTGCTGAAATCATCATTTCATGAAACCAAAAGAATCCAGTTAAGTCCCAACCCCAAAAGTGGTTACAGCTCCTAATTTTGGCAGGGTTGTAAAACAGAGGGTTTAGAACTGCTAGTCTGGGAAAAAACTGTGATACTCCCCAAAGTACCCAACTTCCCTTATAGCTCTTTGGGCCTGGCTTGCCATCCCAAGGTTGTTCATGGTCTCAGGACTGCTCCTTCCCTCCTCTTCCCAGTCCAAACCTGCTCTCAACTGACTCTGAGGGCAGAATACATCTGATGAATTTAGTCACACTAAGGTGCAGTGACTGACAAAGCCCAAGGTGGTGTTAGGGTCAGGGGTCCCTGCATTATAATAAGGTGGCCAGGATTTAATGTCCAGTTAGAGGTTCTTTTTTCTGGGATAAATGCTAAACCAGATATGATGCTAAGACTCTCGTGGACAAATTTAAACAATGGTCAATTTAATTATAATAGGGGACAATTGTCTTAACCTAGGAATATATATCTTTAAAGGTAGAATTTTGATATCTGTGACAGCAGAAAGTTGCTTTAGGGTGTAAGGAACTTCATTTTTTTTACATTGTTTAGTTTCTACCCTCCCTAAATTAGCGGGGCTTCTTCCTGTCTTCCCCTATTGTCACTTCCATTCCGATGTAACAGAGCGTGCATTGCTGTGTTGGTCCAGAGCCCAGCACAGTGACCTATAGTAAGAATTTTAATATCAGTAACCTTGCACATAGTTGGTCTCAGTTAACATTTGTTTAGTGAATGGGAGTAAAAAAAACAATTGTTATTTTAGAATTTGGGTCCTACATAGGAGAATAATATCTTATCCTTGACAAAAAAAAGAGTAGTACATAACCATGAAACTTACCTCTGATAAACCCTTGGAGAAAGAGCTAATGGAGGTGGAATTCCCAGGAGGCAATGTCAGCACAAGGACATTTTTCATATAGTCAGGGGCTGTGACATTTTCCATGAAGTAGTGGTTACTGTAATAAAAGCACAAATTCCTCATGAAAATTTATTCCTCCAAAAATCATATGGAGCTTCTGTAATTCCCACAAACCTCACAGAGTGTGGGTGAAATGACTAGGCAAATATGGGAGATATCAGTGCAGTAACAGTATCCTGTCTAAGTACAGACGGGTAATGATTAATGATGTAGTCAGATAATTGAGGTCGTATGATCTAGCTGATGGGGCAAGGGGCACAGGTGCACCAGCGACACCTTCTAGGTGTTGAAATAGTTGAAAACATCTTTTTTTTTTTTTTTCCAGTAACCTGGAAAACCTTCTACTTCCCCAGATAGGTTTATTGTCATATAAGATGCTAAGTTGAGTAAGAGGGCTGTGGTTCACATCCATGAGCGGAAAGGAAGATCAGATCACAGAGACTTCTTTGAGGGAGGTTTTTTTGGGCTCTGGACATGTGAGCTAATGCTTGCTTTCAAGGCTTACTGACTTTTTGTTTATACGTGGAAACTTTCTTTTCTTTATGAGCTCATAATAGTTTGGATATATTGGGATAGGATACAGAGAAATTTTATGAATTAAATTTATGGTGAAACTAAGTATAAAAAGACTAAACATTTTCTCTAACACTGTAAGCTCCTTGACATTAGTGTATTCATTGTGTATCCTCAATCCTAGGTGATAGTTGGCCCATTGTGGACCTTCAATACCGTCTAAGATTGTGCTGCAAGTCATAGAGTTTCTAAACTTCCAAATCATTTGAGTGTTTTAATATGCAACGAATCTAACATGTTTGAACTGCTATCACTAGGATAACCATCATTTACTATTCAAACAGTAGGTGAACACATCTATGCCCTGAGGACTAGGTTGAATAGTTTGCTCATATTATCACATCTAATCCTAAAAGCACTCCTATGAAGTGGGCCTCTTTATTCTCATTTTACAAAAGAGAAGTTTTAATCTCAAGATTCTAAGTAACACCCAAGAGTCAAATGAACCCCAGATGAATAGCTTTTTAAAAAACTGTTTAACTGAGAAGGTGTGATTTGGGAAACCCAAGAAATAAAAGAAATTAATCAACTGTCAAAAAAAAAAAAAAAAAGTCAAATGAACCGAAGTGTCAGAACTAGAATTTGAAACCCAGTTAATGTCAACTTTCAAATGAATCTCATGATCTTCCCCAAACATAGCCAGGTGTCCTTTGAGAACAGTGACAAAGGAATGCTAACACTTTGGCAGTTGGTTGAGGATTTGCTAAAAGTAAGAGTACACCCACCTGGCTACACTGAGGACTCCTTCCAGAGAGCAAAGTAACTATTGAAAGCAGCTGTCAATGTGGTTGTAGGAATGAAATATTGAGAACTTTGTCCTCTTTCCTGTATTTTGCAGCTAAAAGGCTAAGTTGATTGATTAGATTATCTTCATGAAGGCCTAGTCAAATAGGCCTGCAGTTCCTGTGCTTTATTCCTCTTAACACTGTGACAAGTACATAGAGTGTGGGTGAAATGACTAGGCACATATGGGAGATATCAGTGCAGTAACAGTATCCCGTCCGAGTACAGACGGGTAATGATTAATGATGTAGTCAGATAATTGAGGTCATATGATCTAGCTGATGGGGCAAGGGGCACAGGTGCACCAGCGACACCTTCTATACACTTACTCTGACTCAGATACTAGCTTGGTATGGTTTGTGGGGTCTCCAACCATATTAGAAGATGAGTGGTAAAATTTAACACTGTTAATTATACTCTAATTTAAAAAAATAAAAATTGAATTATAAGGAAAGAAAGAGAGAGGAAGGAAGGAAGGAAGGAAGGAAGGAAGGAAGGAAGGGAGGGAGGGAGGGAGGGAAGGAGTTTGTATTCTCCAGAATTTTCTCTCCTTAGTTCCAGAGAATTACAGAGGATAAAATCACCACTGTGATTATACCACAGAGGGCCAAAAAACAAACTCATTTAACTAGAACTTTCTTCTTACCAAAGGTGGCAAAGGAAAAATCATCTTGGATCAAAGGCCATTAGCGATAGAAGGCACAGATATGGCCCACAGTCTCAAAAATAATGCTATTGGGTTGTTAGTTGATTTATCACTGCCTAGAAAAATACCTTAAAATCAGGCTGGAGACCAGGGTCCCTGTAGATGGATGGACATGTGGGTTTAATGGGTCATAACAATTCTGTTTTAGACCTGATAATGATGTCAAAGGTAGGCATGTCTGGTAAGGCTACAATTAATTAAATAAAAATGAGGGTGTGATGAAAGAATAAAACATTGATTAAAATATTATCATACTGAACCCTATGTGAGTCTGTGCGAAGCAAGAGAAAAGAGAATGCATTTTCTGGAAATCCTGGGAGTCTTTCTTTTCTGAAAAGAGGAGAGTTCTTTCAAATATTGTACATACTTGAATAGATCCACTAGAATAATCACAATGTCTTCAGCCACTGCCCTGTCCCCCTTGAGGTTGCCGATGACGCTTGGTGTACCACACATAACAATCACTGGAGGAGAGAGAACAAGACAAGGAGGGAAATACACAACGGTCTACATAAAAACAGGTGGGAACCAGGTACCTGAATATGAACCCAGTGTGTCCATGCTAGATTTATGTTTTAAGATGAATGTCAATTCTTCAATTACTCTGTCTTCTGCTTTTAGTTTAGTTTAGTTTTGTTTTGTTTACAGGTGTAGAGTCAGAGTAGAGCTGTATAGGATCTTAAAGAGAATCTTCTGGTCCATTCCCTTAATTTTATTGAGTTAAGGAGACCGGAAGCCAAGATGTCAAAGGTTAAAAACGAGTCGATGGCGGAGCCCTAATTTTCAAGTTTATGAATCCGGTTCGGTGTTTATTCCATTTTACCAGGTTGGAGTAGTTACAAAAACTATTTTCATTGATAAGTGAAGTGCACCTTACCAATTGTGAAGTGGTTGAAAAAGATATAGTCAAGTGAATGTGAGAATTTATGTAGTGTTCCTAAGCAACTTTCCTTTGGCTTTGTTTGTAGCCTCTTAACTCAGAACTCAGTCTTAGGGATTTCAGTGGCAGAGTCCAATCTGATTCTGTGAGCTTTACTACTCTTCACCACCAGATTTTTCAAATGCATGGCTATGAGAAAAAGGAGTTGGGGGACACTTCATTGGATCTTTTTATATACTATGTTGTTCAACTGAATTGTAAAAAGCAGCTTAGGGACATCAATACTTCTTTTAAGGGACACTTATACTTCTTTTTCTCCCCACATCTTGGCAATGTTTTGTACATGGAAGGTTCTTAATATGGGAAATGCTTAATAATGACAGATGATGATTTGAGTCATACTAGGAATTCCTGCCAAGCAAGCACCTTCCCTCGTAGGAAAGGTTCACTATTGATTCCTTTACTCCTGATATATTCTTATTTGTAAAGAGAATCCTTGGAAAGTGAAACAAATCACCTCATGACATAGTAAGGATGATTTTATCCCATACTTGACCTATAACTGGGAGATCACTGGGCCTGTGAGATACAGGGACAGAGGAAAGTGAGATGATCTGCTAACCTTGTAATTTTAATTGAGGCCAGATATCAATAAACATATCCTCTTGGTCATCATGGGACCAGGGCTCAGAATGTGTGAGGATTAGTCACAAATCCAATAACAGCTTGTGCTGAGGTCAACTTAAAAAGCAGTTTATGGATGGTGGGTCATGATATCATTTTGATTTATGAAGGCTAGGTTTTCATCATTACTTTCACATTATGTTTAATTACCTTTCTCCTTTCTCTCATAGGATAAGGTTTTAATCAACAGGAAGAACAATCTGATGGAGTTGCATGCAACTCTAGATCTCCCCAAGTGAACAAAATACACGGAGGCAATGATGACAGCTCTGTGGTGGTAGATCCGTCAAAACAACTCATAAAAAACATGGTAGTTGTGAGGAAGAAGTTGGCAAAAAATTATCTCCATGTCTCCTTACCGTTGCTTTTCCTGTTCTGGTTCATTAAGATATCCTGAAACTGGTCATTTCCCCTCAATGTTTCCTTGAAGCTAAGTTCCTGAGAAAAATAGGACACTCCAGCCTCCAGAGCATTGAGGTACCTAGAGCAGATAAAAGAGAAACTCTAAGAAACCAGCTTAGTTTCTTCATGGCCTTCCATGTTGTTTGCTCCTTGTTTACAGATCTTTTCCTGGAACTTGTTCATCTAAAATTCATTTCCACTATCAACACAACAGATGATACACACAATGGTATCAGTGGTCTGGATTGCGGACATCTAGTTTAGTAAAAGTATAGGAGAAGTTTTAGGGAATCTTCATGTATCTATACAAATGGTAGACATTTGGCAGGTCCCTTATAATGGCTTCCTGCTATATGCAGGAGGAAGGCCACTCTGCTCTATAAACCCCATTATCACAGATAAGTTGAAACCTTTGAGTCTATAGTAAAAAAATTCAGAGTTGATAGGAATCTTTTATCCTCCCAGTGAAATGGACTTCTGTGGGTTCTAAGTTCACCCCAAAGTTTCTAGGACAAGACCTTAGGGTTGATTCTTGCCATTCCCTAGATGTGTGTTCCAGTGGTACCCTGAGTCTTTTGCATACTTGGGTGGAAAGAGACTGCAGAGCTAAGCAGCATCCTGGTGGTGCAGGCGGTAACCCAACCAGAAGATTCTCTCTGCTACCTCTTCTGGAGTTGTGTGAACCTTGTAATTTTATTTTAGCCATGGTGACCAATGTCCCGTTCTCCTCCCACCCCACTTAGTCCTCTGAAAAACTGAGAGAGAAAAATTATTTCTAACTAGTGGTAGGTGTTGGCAGAATGCATATTCTCTGGTATTGTATCTTGCACAGTAATGTGAAAGCAGTAACCACTGGTTTTCATTGTCCTTATCTGCAAAATGGAGATCATAGTACTTGTTCTCTTTTCTTTAGAGGATTTACTGTAAGGAATCAATAAAAGTAACGTAAAAGTACTTTGAAAACCAGAGTGTTGCAACTATCATACATGCCGATTACATTTATACTGTTTCCTTTGGCCCCTTCGCTTTCATGTGTGTAAGAAAGTGGGCTGGTGTCCATTCCCAGTGCTTTTATAGATGGAAGGTGCGTCTGATTATAACCTGCCAGGATTCTGTGGCTTCTCTCTATGGCAAGTGCCTCCTGCTTACCAGAAACAGTCTTCAGTCTCGGTGCCGTTCTTGAAAACATATGCAGTGTTCCAGGAATAATCTTTGAATGGCAAGTTATTGACCTTCCAAAAGTTAACCAAGAAGTACATCAGCTTCCTAGCTGGAGACATTAGCCTGGTTAAAGTCTCTTTGTAGTCACATGACAATCCAAAACTCCCAGCTGAAATCATGGGGTAGTTCAAATCTGTGTCAAGGCTATGCCAAGAGGTGAGAAAGAAACCAATGTCAGGATTAATTTAAGTAGCACAAATACGATTCCTCTTTAACCTGCTTCAGCCTGTGGTTGGTAATAAATGGTAAGCATGAAATAGGGTCGTTCAAGCAGGTTTCTACCTTAAATAGGTGTCCCTTCCACACAGGTAAATTTTAAAACAATATTTATCGAGCATATGTTATGTTTTAAGATACTCTGGGTATTTTTATGTATACGTGGTGGCTTGGTTACTTCGATTTATTCTAAAATGAGTTGTCATAGCATCTAAGCTGGGACATATGCCTTTGGGGAGTAGGGCTAAGGAAACAGAGGATGGCCACCACAACTACCACAGATGTTGTAACGCCCAAAAGATGTCCTCCATACTTTTCCCTCAGTGCACTGCCTTACTTCTGACTCTTCTATGTACTACTTTGAGATACACATCACCTGACGATTTTACAATTTTCCTTCCCTGTTTAACACATGGATCTTCTTGTGGTTCCTTAAACATTTCAATTTTATTCTCCATCGGGGCCTTGACATATGCCAGAAATGCTTTTCCCCTTGCCTTTTTGCCAGGCCGGCTCTTACTCATCCATCGGATTCTGTATTAAATATTCCTTTATCCATGAGAACTTCTCATTGATACCTGAAGTGGGTATGTGTTTAATATCTGTCTCCTCCACTAGACTGCAAGCTCCATGAAGGCAGGGATCATGGCTCGCTTGTTCACCTCCATATCTCCAGTCCTTTGGGGTCATAGGTAGGCCCTCAACGCGCACTTGATAAAGGAAGCAAAGCAGCACCCCCTTTTCCATCTTGAGCTCTACACTGAAGGGTTTCACTAAGTGTCCTGCTTGCATCTCCGACTCCCCATGTTCATGGTCAAATGTATCTTTTATTTTTATTTCTCAAAATTGTTCCTTATCCTTATTTCCCTATTTCTTTTAGTGTTTTTTGTCTGCTTTCCATCCCTCACTCCAACATCCAGTTATCAAATGCTATTGATTCTACCCTTAAATATCTTTAAAGGCTATCCTTCTTTTCCACGTCGACTGCTTGCATGCTAGTTCAGCTCTCCTCCTCCCCTGATGATGTTCCCCATCTGTGTCTCCTGTGGGCTCCAGTCCTTCCTGTACAGTGTTGACACTTATTCTTCCCCAAGTTGAGCCGCTTCTCATGGCACTTTCTGCATAATCTTAATTGCTCCTGATACAAATCTAATTAAATACACTTCCCTCACCTGAACTCATGACCTCCCAAATACAGCCCTACTTCATATTTCCAGTTTTCTCTCTCTTATTCCCCTGCTCATCTCCTGCACTCCAGCTAATACAGACTTTCACAAAATTTCTACACTTCTCTGCTTCTTTGTTTTTTTTAATAAAGATTTTATTTATTTATTTGACAGAGAGAGACAAAGCGAGAGAAGGAACACAAGCAGGGGGAGTGGGAGAGGGAGAGGCAGGCTTCCCGAGGAGCAGGGAGCCCGATGTGGGGCTCGATCCCAGGACCCTGAGATCATGACCTGAGCCGAAGGCAGATGCTTAACGACTGAGCCACCCAGGCGCCCCTGCTTCTTTGCTTTTATACATGCTTCTCCCTCTGCCTGCTGGGATGCTTAAGCCCTCATCTCTACCCATTAACATTTCACCTGTTCTTCAACACTCAACTCATATACCATCTCCTGCATGGAGTCCTTCTTCCCCTCCTGAGCTCTACTCTCCCAACCAGTGGGGGCCCTTTCCTTCTGTGCACCCCACAGCAGCTTGTGTTTCTTCAACGGAGTGTGTTGTACTCTGTCTTGTACTGGTCCCCAGGGCTCTTGTCACCTCTATTTCACTGGGTAGGGGCTGTGTTTTACTTAATGCTCTCTACTCTGACAAAACCAAAATACTTCTCTGCACATGGAAGGTCCTCACAAATAGTGAATCAATTTTCCCGCTCCTCCTTTCCCTCCGAGCACCTTCCGATTCTACAGCAAATCAATAAGTGATCAAAAAAGACAACAATTGGGAATGAGTGCAAGGAGGAGTAAGAGTCTGATTTTGCCTGTATTTTGGTTTAGAAGATGAGCTGAGAAAGTGCTTCTGTGGTGTGTCCGTGCCACCTAGTGGGTCTGAACACCTGAGTGTATTTGTACAGCTGGGAGGAGGTGTCAGAAGCAGACTTTGCAACAGAAATTTCAGAAATCTAATTTTATCTTTTCCAAAATCTTTTGCAAGAGCAGCACAGTTTTCTCTGTGTAGTCAAAGGTGATCCTTGATTCAGGGGAAGACTGAGCAAGTGAAAGAAAGGCATGGAAGAGGGATTTTGATTTGGGGAAGGTGTGATCTGGCAGAACAAAATGTTTTGTGGTGATGAGAATTACAGAGTGAAATGAATGGAAGGGATGAGGGTGATTTTCCCAAAGGCAGAGAAATATTTTTACTGTGGAATATATTGGAAGCGTTTTTTTCCTAAGCTGATAAGGGCACTGGGCAAGGTACTTTCATATGTTAATTATATAATCCTCAATGCTGTGAAGTAAGTACCTTGCTACTTTGCTTATTCCTCGGACCTAAGGAATAGAACAGAGCCCTGCCTATCCCCTGAGTGCTGTAGCTTTCCTGTGTGTTTCCATATACTCTGCTCATACTTTAGTGAAGATTTCCTTTATTAAACTCCTCAGATTACCCAAGTTCATTGTCTTCTCTGTCTCCTGCCAGGACTCGAACTTTTTACCTACCCCGTGTTGCCTCTCAGGCTCAGATGTTAATAACCCCTGAACAGCTATGGTCATTCACCCCACGGTAAGCAAGGGTTGAGCTCCCTGGATATGAGAATGACACTTATGGAGAAGGAGCACAATACGAGGGCCCCAACACCCCTGACTGGGTTACCTTGACTAGACTGCTGTTCGGTAAATCATTTAAATAGTGGTATCATGCCCTGACTTCAACTTACGGTGGCATTAAAGCAACAACAAACCAAATTACTTACTACATCTGGAAGGTGGAGTATGTACACGAGGGTCCCACGAGGACACAGCCCATTTGTTTTTTTTTCTGTAGGAAAAAAAAAAGAAAGAAAAATGAATCTCTAAAATGAAAACAATGGGGGCGCCTGGATGGCTCAGTTGGTTAAGCATCTGCCTGCCTTTGGCTCAGGTCATGATCCCGGGGTTCTGGGATCAAGTCCCACATCAAGCTCCCTGCTCAGTGGGGGGCCTCTCTCACTCTCTCTCTCAAATAAATAGAAGCTTTAAAAAATTAAAAATAAAATGAAAACAATGAATAAATGGACAGGAAAGAAGTGGCAAGGGAAAAGGGTCCTAGAAAGTTTGAAGGTGGGCCTCTCAAGAAAGGAGCAAAACATGTTCCTTGGGCTGGGCAAGGGGCGCTAAGGGGTAAAGAAGTCTGAGAAAGTGACGATGTTGCGGGGGGAGAGAAGGAGATTCTGCTGAGGGTGAACTTGGATTCTTTGTCAAAAGGAGGATGCAGAGTGGGGGAAGAAGGACTGACAGACTGTAATGTGAGCAATACCTGTGGGCTAAACTGTGGGGAGACTAGACTTGGAGGTGCTTTGGGGGAGGAGGGCATGTTGCAGTTTTAAGGAGAGCTACAAAACAGGGCTAAAGAGAACGAAGTGCAATGTGACCATCCAGGTGATTATAGATGGTGTCTCGTACTGTTTCTCAAAAAGAACGTGATTAGGAACATCCCATCCCTGGCTTTAGAAAACCAGGGTATACCTCTGTCTGTAGAGGTGGAGGGACGAAGTTCACACTCCTGGCATCATAAAGTAGAGTCTGTTAAACTCCCCTTGCTCACTCTTGGCCCTCCCAAGACTGAGAATGACTGCAGTAATCAGTCACTCTTCCTGATATGAGCCGACTTGTCTGGTCCGGGTGATGCTATTGATTAAGGCTTTCAAGTCGTGGTTCTACACCTAGAATTATGCTTCTAGGAGAGCCTTTTCTTGGGTTTCGGTGGTAAAAAGGCTTCTTGCACATCTACCTGCCTCTAGAGAGCTTGGAACATTCTTTCACTCCAGAAAGCCCTGGCTGGGGTTGGGAGTTGGGAGGAGGGAGTAGGCAAGAAGCTCTCCCTTCCCATTTCTATCCTTTAACATTACAGTTACTACTTTAAAATTTAGGTTTCAGATTCAGCCCTGAAGCCATTAACCTGTGGTCCCATATAGGGTGACGACTTGAAACAGAGACCTCTGGTGTAGGGCTTTGGAATACCTCAGGTACTTCCCGAGGGGCACAAAAGAAAACCAGTTAATGCCAACATTTAAATTTTTAAAAGTTTTGAAGAAAAAGTTTTGAAGTCATGGAACACTACATCAAAAACTAATGATGTGCTGTATGGTGACTAACATAACATAATAAAAAAATAATAATAAAATAAATAAATCTTTTAAAAATAATAAAAAATAAAAATATTTTTTAAAAAAAGGTTTTGAAGACAATTTAAAACAAAAAGAATTCCCCTCTGTAACACTGAAAGTGTACAAATAGAACATAGAGGGTTCTCCTCACTTTCCTGGATTCCCAGAAGGCCCTCATCACTTGGGAAATATATGGGGCTGAAGTCAGATTACCCTCTCTGCAAAGCACTCAGCTATGTGACTAGAGGTGACATACGAGATGGTCATGGACAGGTCCTCAAGTTTCACACTGCGACCTTGCTAAGAAGTGTGAGCTCTACCTACAAAAGCATTTACTTACTGAAATTTCCCGGAGTAGGTCGAGGCCTTCACAAGTGCTACTCCGGCAGTCATTTGACTTATAAATCACACTCTCCGAAGCGATAAAGCTGGCATTCACAGTCACATTTATGCCTGTTTCCAGAAATGAGGGAAAAGAGAAAATGTGTTATTTTTCAGTAGTTTGTAGCCATGAGGTTTACTTTTTGCCAGTTGATCCTGGAAAAAAAATGGATATTCATCTTCAGGCCTACGAATATTTGAGTTCTGAGTTCTTATATTACTCCTCGTCACTTCTTTCCTCTGTCTCTGTCTCTTGTTTCTGTCTACTTGTCTCTCTCAACAGCTTTATTGAGGTATAATTTACCCTCCATAAATATCACCCATTTTAAGTGTACGATTCAATGATTTTTAGTAAGCATATATATTTGTGCAACCATCCCACAATCCAGTTTTACGACATTTTCATTCCATCCATGGCCCTCCTCTTTCATGCTTGTAGTCCCAGCAAGTTTCTTCTACTGTCTGGAGAGTTTTAGGAAAGCAGAGGTACAGACAGTATGATATCTGTTCTTTCACATTCCCAAGGTGCTGATTCTGTTTGCTGCCAATGTGCACACTGGTACCTCTGTGGTTGGATCCCAGAGCCAAAGTGAACTGTGTCCATCAGGGTCTAGGATCTTTGGATAATGGATCAGATAAGGGCAAGAGCATTGAGGATGATATCCCTGGGTATTGCTAGATACTATTTCTTGGAAGGGAATAAAAAGACAGCACAACCATTGGACCAAGCTCTTCCTCTTCCATTTTGTTTCCTTCCAATAAAAAATATTCAGGACAGATGTTTGATTCCTAAGCAGAGGCATCCTTCATTTGGCCAAGCCCTTACACAGAAAGTCTGGAAACTCAATTGCTAGTCACACTGCTGGTTACAGGATGAGTGACTTTCTGTGGGTTCTTGCACAAGCCATTTGAATTTCTCTAACCTGGTGCCTTCATAGATAAAATGGGATTAAAACCATAATTGTCAAATGTAATAATTTTAATACCTTTAAAAAAGTAAAGCACATCAACAACAGAAGTTGTTGTTCTTCTCAACGTCCAAATAAGAATGTTTTTCAAGGCAGAGAACAAAATAGTCTTTGTATTTCTATAGCCGCCTCAGAGATGTGTCTTTCGACTAGGGAGCATTTTATCCCTTGCCTTTCTTGGGGGAGGGAGGGTTGATTCAAGAACACTTATTCTGATACTTTGTTCAGTAAGAGATCTAAATAAGGTTGGCAGTAGGTCTAGTCAAATGGGAGAAGTCAATGCAATAAGACCAGTCAGAGAAAATTAATAGAAGAGGTGGGGCTGGTGATGGATTTAACAGCAATTAACACTGAATGTAGCCATGTGCCAGCTGTAATACCAAACACTTTATACCCCCCTTTTGTTACTTAATTCTCATAGCAATAGGGCGAATGTAGGGTATATAAAGCCAGGAGGATAGTATGAGTGAGGCTGTGGGGGCCCCAGAAGAAAAGGAGAGTGCAGATGGGGACCAGTGGAAAACAGTGCTGGAGATGGGTCTTAGAAGGCAGCAAGAGGAGTCAGGGAGTGGAGTGGAGACCAGGACACAGTCACCTTATGAAAACAGGGCTTTGGGAAGATGGCCACACCCCCGGCTGTTAATGTCTAGGATAGCTCTTCCTCCTCGCCTCGTATGAGGGCTCTGCTCCCTCCTGCCACCATGAGGGGACTGAAGATGACCCACTTAAAAATCCAATGGTCCAGGCAGCCCATGGCAGATGGGCACAGCAAAACCCAAGTATAAATCCTGCACAGGATCTGGAAGAAGGGGAGCCAACATCTATTGAGTGTGACCTCAGGCAAGTGACTTCATCTCTGGGGCCCCAGGTCCTCAGCCATTTATAGATAGACCAGAATTGGATGATCTCCGTTACTATATGCCTAGCATTGGGCTCTGGATTTTCACATGCATTATTTCAATCCTTAAGTCTCCCCTGAATCCTATGAGGTTAATTAATAGTTTATCTTCCTAATTTAAAAGTGGGAAAATGAAGGTCTAGAGAGGTAGATTAACTTGCTTAGGGTTACACAGCTGGGGTTTTGAACCTAGGACTGTCTGATTCTAGAATCTGATACGCTGTAGAACAGCAGTTCACAAAGTGTGGGCCATGGACTCCAGAGGTACCTCGAGACTCTTTCAGGAGGGCTAGGAGGTCAAAGCTATCCTTAGTATATTAAGACATTGTTTTTTCCACTCTCCTCTCATGAGCTTATAGTAGAATTTTGAGAGGCTACATAATATTAATTGTATTATTGCAACAGATTAAATGCAGAAGGAGATATGAGAATCCAGCCATTTTCTATGAAGCCTGACATTAAAGATGTACAAAAATATAAATGGATACCATTTTCCCCACCTATTTTTATTTTTTGGCTTGAGAAATATAGGTTTTCTTTAATAAGAAATTTTATTTATGTGAACAAAGTGTTTGTAATTATTTTAAATGAATCAATAAGCAAATATTCAAAACATTTCTGTCTTAATTTCCAATATAGTAAATATATTTACTATAAATGTAAAATATATTTATAGTAAGTTTACTATAAATATAAATGTAAATGTCGGTAAATGTAACTATAAGCAGAACTCTACAGAGCCTGCAATTATTTTTAAGAGTAAATAGGTCTTGAGACAAAAAAGTTTGAGAGCCACTTCTGTAGAACATACATAGTATGCTGCTGCCTCTCAACATTTTATGGTTATGTGAACTGTTTTTGCTTTTGTTTTTTAATTGGGCAAAGAAAGATGATGATCTCTTCCCTTTTATCTTCCCAAATCCTAAGTGATTTCTCAAGAAAATACTGAAAAATTTTCAGACAATGTAATGACTTCAAATCAAAGCTTAAATTTTAAAGTAAACAGTTCCCCCAAGTGCTGTTTCTCATCTTTATCCTGCCTGCACCTCTACCTCACCAGGATACCTCAGTCCTGGGAGGATGCGTGGAATGCTACAGAATATAGAGTAATCTCAGAGTCCTTTCTCTCCTACCTAGGACTCTGAGGATGGGGTTGGACCAAAGTGGATCGGAACATAGGTGCTGGAGTCTAGGAAAGGGACCCCCCTCAGCACATGAGATCATTTGGAGATCACTGGAGGGTATGTATATTCCATGCTGAGCCATGGAACATATATCTTTGAGGAGTTGATGTCCTTAGGTTGAAGGAATCTCTTTTTTCATGCTTTCCACCAAATCCTATCTAGTCTTCAAAACCCACAGAGCCTTCCTAAGTACTAGGAAAAAATACCGTTTTCTTCCATTTGGACATCAGCCACATTTGGACTCTTAATTTTCTTCAATTTAGCCCTTAAGTATATTGTCTTAGAATTTCCCCCAAATAATAATGCTCACAATGTTTAGAACATGAACCTATCTTTCCATCACAACCTGTACTTCTTGAGTTTCCTATGCACAAACACCCATCTAACAAAATGCATCATCACATGCAAAAATCTGGGCATCATTCTTTACTCTTTCACCCCCCACAAAATTCTCCACTCATTTAATCTGCTCAACCACTTCGCCATGCCTAATTCTATTTTGTAAATGAGATGAGTAGAACTTAGAAGAAACAACCCAATAAAGCGTTTATAATTACTAGTGACAGATGGATCAGGAATTCAAATTCAGGTTATATGAGTCCAGAGATCAGATCTTAACACTATGCTCCTCTGTTTATTTTATATCCTGGTAACTTGGTCAAGTAACAGCACCACAGCAATAACACAACATCCTCAACAAAAACACAACAGTGACAACAATGAAACAACCAGTCTTCGAGTTCTTACTATGTTTCAGTCTGTGTATGAGGTACTTTATATGAATTTCCTCATTTGATACAGACCATATTCACACGAGGTAACTACTCCCTATTGTGATTTTATAAAGTAAAGGGATTGAGGCTCGGAAAACTTAAGTAATTGCTCCAGGTCACTGGTGATAAATGGTTGGATAAAAAGCTCGAATATGAGCCAAGATCTGATTCCAAATCTCTGCTTCTAACCACAATGTTCCACTGTCTTATTTTAATGAGAAAGTTAGTTCATGGTGGGTAAAGATCTTACAGTGGCAATATGATGCGCTCTTTGGAACCAGACAGTTATGGGTTGGAATCTCATTTCCAAATAGGCAACCTGTATGACTTCAGCAAAGTTATTAAACCTCCACTGTGAAACTGTGTCAGTAATGCCAATCTTACAGAGCTGTGATGACTAAAGAGATTATATATTTTACCTAAGACATGACAAGTACTCAAACAAGGAAACCAAGGCTCAGAGAGACTAAGGGAAATTGCTCATCCAGGGTCACAAAGAGAGAAAGCTCTGGGACAGTGACGCCAATCCACATCCTTAGATTTCAAAATCAAATGTTCTTTCCATGATGCCACAGTCTTGGTAAATAAGGGGATTTTATGAAATGACCTTATAGTTCCATTATAGTTCTAGATCAGATCCATCTGTTTACGTCTGAATTGGTCTCAGGCAAGGTTGAAAGAAATGTATATTGCACAGCAGAAATTTATTACACATATGTGATGTGTGATACCTCTTGCTATTATTACCATAGAATTTTATTGTATTTTTAGTGGTTATTCAAATTTTATTTATGATAACTTCTTAGAACACACACATCCAGTCCAGGAACAGAAATGTACAGCATGAGGCTAAATACCTTCCATTCACTATGTACAGCCATTAGCAGAGGTACCCGAATAACATATAGCATATACCTGTGCTAGCCACATGGCACGGAGAGCATGAGCCTGATGAAACCACGCAGCGTGGGCACTAGAAAAGAGCTGATTACCACGGAGTTTTAAATACAGAAAATTAAGACATACCCTCTTTAGAACCGTAAGTAAACATTAAGATGTATGATATAGTCATTGACTCAGTAATTATACTTTTGGCTATCTAGTCTCAAGAATGGAAAAAAAATATATACATATGTATGTGTATATATACATATAAATAGATGTATATGTATATATGAAAATGCTTATTGTAGTATTTTAAAATAATCATGAAAATTTAAAAACAATAGGAAATCATACAGCAGGGAATAATTAGATGGCTTGGGAAGACATCTACTCCAAGGAATAGTATATATCCACTCACGTGATGTGAAGATTCACGTGAGGATTACGCAGCTATAGGAAAGTCACTTGCAGAATAATGTGAAGTAAAATCAGAAGGATAGAAAATTGTTTCTGTACCATAGTGATCCCAACCATGTTCTTAAAAACAAGAAACTGAGAGGCATGTTAACAGACACTGGAAATATCCAGGTGGCTGAAAATGATCAGGTGTGGTATTTTCTCTTTATATATTTTATCTAAAGTTATAAAGTTTATTGTAATAATTAATAGATACAATAAAAAACTGCAACACTGAATTTGGTTGCAAACTTATTTGATTATGTCTTATAATAATAGCCAACAGAGGGACGCCCCGGGTGGCTTAGTCAGTTAAGCGTCTGCCTTCGGCTCAGGTTGTGATCTCAGGGTCCTGGGATCGAGCCCCGTATCGGGCTCCCTGCTCAGTGGGGAGTCTGCTTTTCCCTCTCTGCCTGCCACTCCCCCTGCTTGTGCTCTCCCTCTCTCTCTCTCTGACAAATAAATAAATAAAATCTTGAAAAAAAATAGCCAACAGAGATGTAAAAAGTGAACAGATAGATGAAAAATCCCAGAAAAAGTCAGCATCTGTATGAATTTAACTCTCCTAATTCATCTTCTTGACTGGTAACCCTGCAAAATCTCAGGCCCAGACCAAATACTGCCTCTGAGCAGCTGCAGAAAGGAACATGATGCCTCCTTGAAACTGAGCCATCAATCCAGTTTTGTCTGGGGCAGTTCACTGCTGTGAACATCTGGCATTCCCTCGGTTAGGGCCAGGGTGAATTATGATGGAGCACATTGTGGTAGGACTTAAATCCTTCTCTTTGAACCTACTGCCTTGAAATAGAAAGGGATTGTCAGACAAGCCCTTAGAGGAGAGTGGGTGATCAGGCAAAGAATGGAAGGTCTTGGCTAAGCAACCCTTTGACCCCAGAGGCGATAACAGGGAGGAGGTGGACCCTGTGACTACATTCTTACCAGCATTAAGCAGACGCTGTCTCACTATTTCCACTCCCTCATTCACCACTTCTTTCAAGTTATCCAAGGACTCTGGGAAGGCTGAGTTGTTCATCATCAGGACGCTGATCTCGTAGCTGCCATTGTTGCAGTTCTGACTGATCTCGGAGGTCCAGAACGTCAGCCCTGGACAGAGGAGCAGTGACCACAAAGCTAAGCCCAATACTGTCATCTTTGTGACCTTGCTTACCTCAGAACCATACTCCTTGTGCTCACTTGTTTTACTCTGTGCCTTTATGGAGGCAGGAACTCCAGCTGGGCAGCCTCTAGCTGGGTCCTTTGGTCCACTCTTCCCCACGCTCCTTTCTGGTCATGCCCCACTGGTCACGTGGACCATGGAATACAGCCTGCCTGCCAGCAATTAACAGCTACATTATGATAGGAGATAAACCAAAGTTCATTTTGTGTGTTTGCTCACAGAAAGGCCAGAGTTATAAACAGCGAGATTACCTGGGCCTCACCCAATAAAAATACATCAGTTCGTGACACATCACTGGGAAGAGGAAAAAGGGGAAGAGAAAAGTATAGTACATACATAAAAAGATTTGTAAAATGAAAAATAAAGGTCAAAGGGCTTAAGGAAAGCACAAATATCATGGACTATTGGTGTTTAGGTTGTAACTGCACACCGGAACTGAATCCTTGGAAGAACTGTGTTTCAATCACCTGGTCAGCAACTATTTATTGAGACTTGACTAGGTTCTGGGCATTAGCAAGGCACTAGGTACCCAGCTATAGGTGGTGTGGATATATTAATGTCTTTATGGAACATGCATTCTGGTGGTGAAGACACACATTAAATAAATAATTATGTATAACTCAACTGTGAAAAAAAGTGCAGAGTGCTGCGGGGCACATGGCAGATTAACAATCTATTCTAGAAAGTCAAGGAAGTTTCCCTGAGAAACTGTCCTTTAAGCTAGACCCTGAAGGATGAACAGGAGTTAACTGAATGGAAAGAGAAGGAGCATATGGAAGGCAGGGGGACAGCGTGTATAAAGGCCCAGAAGTGGGAAGTGATATGGATGTTTGAGGAACTGAAAGAAACACAGCATGGTTGGAGTAGAGAGAGCTAGGAGTCTAGTGGCAATAAAGGCTCTCAGTGGAGTAGACAGGGGTAGGCCATAGGGTTTTCTATTAGCCATTAAGGATTTGGAACTTCATGCTAAAGGTCAAGAAAGTAACATGATCAGATGAATTTTGTAAAGACCTCTTAGGCCGCCATGGAAAAAATGACCTAGAGTGGGGACATGGAACAAATTAAGACAGTGTTTCTGTGGTCCAAATGAGAGGTAAAGGAGACCTGGATGAGGGCAGTGGCAGTGGAGATGGGTTCAAGAGATATCTAAGAGGTAAAATAGATGGGACTTGATATTTTTTGGATTTGGGGCATTAGAAAGAGGAAGGAGTCAAGAGTGGCCCTGATAAGTCCAGTTGGGTAGATGGGAAAGCGCTTACTCAGCTCTAGGATTCTGGAAGAAGAGTAGGTGAAGAAGATCATGACTTCTGTTTTTGGACATGTTGATTTTAAGGAACCCATGCCGATGTGGGAGTAGCCTGGAGTTTTGGGAAGGGGACGTGGATCTAAATGGAGGTTTGGAAATATAGTCAGAGATGTAGTATGATTGACCAAATAATGTCATTGTTTACATCATTGTCTTGATGTAAGGCAAAATTTATGTTTTAAACTTAAAGCAAGTGACATCAACAGATGGAGGGCTAGAAGCCCCAGCTTTCATCCCTCCACGAAAACAAATTAACAACTGCCCACTGATGAAAATAGCTCTGGGAGAGCTTTGGAGTACAATGAAGAAGCTGTGGCAACCCAGTGGAACACAAAAACCAAGATGGCCCCATAAGAAAACTATAAGCATTATATGTCATTCCATCCTCCAGTCTGGCACTGCTCCATACCAAGAGGGATCCCCTTGGCCATGACCTCCCACTGCAGGGAAAGGAGAGCAAGAGGACCCCAGCAGCCCTTACCACCGGTATGAAAACCTGCAGTTTTTGCCACCAAGGACCTCTACAGTCTTTGCTGACACTAACTCCAGCTGACAGAGCTGCCTGGGGGTACATGCTGTTGTGTCTCCTTCGAGAAGGAGCTGCTGGTACACCCTCCTTGGGACAGGAGCCACTGCACCACCCTCCCCAGTGCCTTGGTGCCTACACCCCACACCCCAGCACCAAGAGGGATCTCACTGGCCAGGACTTCTGCTGTGGGGGTAGAAAGAGAGCAGGAGAAGGCTAGCAGAACTTGCTGCTGTAGTTTTGATGTCAAGGATGCTTGCAGTCTTCACCAGTGCTGACCTCAGCTGACAGAACTGCCTGTTTTTAATGAGTTCATGATATAAAAAGAAGCACTCTGATGATAAGAACACAAAATGTAGGGATAGGAGAATAAAAGTATAAGATTTTGTATGCAATTAAAATTAATAAATACAAAAAAAGAAAAAAAATAAAAGCAAATCACTACAAAAAATCATCAAATAGCAAAGAAGAAAAAAGAGTGGAAGAGAGGCAGAAATCAGGAGCAAAACAACAGAAAACAATGAACAAAATGGCAATAAAAAATCCTCTCATATCAGTAATTACCTTCTTTCTTTATTTTGTTTGTTTCAGGTTTTTATTTAAATTCTAGTTAGTTAACATTAGTGTAATATTGGTTGAAGAAGTAGAATTTAGTGATTAGCTTACATATAACACCCAGTGCTCATCACAACAGGTGTCCTCCTTAATGCCCATCACCCATTTAGCCCATCCCCCATCCACCTCCCCTCCAGCCACCCTCAGTTTATTCTTAATAGTTAAGAGTCTCTTATGGTTTGCCTCCCTCTCTTAATAATTACTTTAAATGTAAATACATTAAACTCACCAATCAAAAGGCATGGAGCGGCTGGCTGAACAGATCAAAAAACCCCACCAATACTCATCAATATGCTATGTACAAGAGATTCACTTTAGATTTAAAGACACAGATAGGCTGAAAATGAAGAAATAGGAAAAGATATTCCATGCAAATGGTAACCAAGAAAAAGAAGGGGGCTATACTTACATCAAACAAATTAGACAAAGAAGGACATTATATAATGATAAAAGGGTCAATTCAACAGGAAAATAGGACAATTATAAACATATATGCACTCAATACATGAGCACTTACCTATATACAGCAAATACCAACACATCTGAAGGAAAAATTTGACAACTGACAAGTTGACAATACAATAACAGTAAAAGACTTCAATATTCCACTTACAATAATGGGTAGAATACCAAGACAAAAAAATCAATGAAAAAACAGCTGATTTGAACAATACTACAGATCACATAGATCTAACAGACATATACAGAACTTTCCATCCAATAGCAAAGAATACATGTTTCTTAAGAGCACAAGGTCCATTTTCTAGGATATATCAGTGTTACATCAGAAAACAAGTCTTAACAATTTCAAGAAGATTAAATCCATTCCAAGAATTTTTTCTGACTACAGTGGAATAAAACTAGATGTCAATAACAGCAAAAAAAATTAAAAATAAATAAATAAATAAAGGAAAATTCATGAATCTGTGGAAATGGAACAACACACTCTTAAACAACTCTTGGGTAAAAGTGGAAATCAAAAGAGAACTTAAAGAGTATCTTGAGACAAATAAAAAAGAAAAGCGAACCCATACCAAAACTTATGGGATGGAGTAGAAGGAGTGTTAAGGGGGGAATTTATAACAATAAACATTTACATTAAGAAAGATCTCAAATAAACAATCTAATTTTATACATCAAGAAACTAGAAGAAAAAACTAAACCCAAAGTTAGCAGACAGAAGGAAGTAATAAAGATTAGAGGAGAAATAAGTCAAATAGGGAATAGAAAAAAATCAACAAAACTAATAATTGGTTTTTTGAAAAGATAAAACTGACAAACCCTTAACTAAAGGGAAAAAGAGAGAAAACTCATATAAATAAAATAAGAAGTGAAAGAGTGGACATTACAATGGATGTCTCAGAAATAAAGAGAATCAGAAGGGACAACTATAAGCAATTATAAACACTAATAAACTGGGTAACCTAGAAGAGTTGCATAAATTTCTAGAAACATACAACCTACCAAAACTGAATGAAGAAAAAATGAAAAGTCTGAAACAAATAACAAATAAGGACATTGAATCAGTAATTGAAAACCTCAACAAAGAAGTCCAGGACCAGGTGTTTTCGTGCATAAACTCCACCGAGAATTCAAAGGAGAATACCAATCCTTCTTAAACTCTTTCAAATACAGAAAAAGAGGGAACACTTCCAAACCCATTTTACGAAGTCAGCCTCATCCTAATACCAAAATCAGATAAAGAGATCAGAAAAGAAAATTATAGGCCAACATTCCTGATGAACACAGATGAAAAATCCTCAATAAAATACTAGCAAACTGAATTCAATAACACAGTGAAAGGATCATATACCATGATCAAGTGAAATTTATCTCTGAGATGCAGGGATAGTTCAATATATTCAAATCAATGTGATATACCACATTACCAAACGAAAGAAAAAAAAAAACAAACATGATCATCTCACTAGATTTAGAAAAAGCATATGACAATGTCCATTGATTCATGATTACAATTCTTAGGGCTCCTGGGCGGCTCAGTCAGTAGAACATGTGACTCTTGATCTCAGGGTCCCGAATTCAAGCCCCACAGCTCCATAGTCCCACACTGGGTGTAGAGCTTACTTTAAAAAAAGTACATGATTAAAATTCTCAATAAAATAGGTATAAAGGAAACTTACCTCAGCACAATAAAGGCCATCTATGAAAATCTCACAGCTAAAATAATTAATAGGGAAAACCTGAAACCTTTCCCTTGAAGATCTGGTACAAGGCAAGGATGGCCACTCTTGCCACTTCTTTTCAAAATAGCACTGGAAGTCCTAGCCAGAGCAATTAGGCAAGAAAAAGAAAGAAAAGGCACCTATTAAAGAAATTATCTATTTCTCCTTTACTCTCACCCTACACCCATATTCTGACATCAGATGTGTGGGTTTTCCACACATCAAGCAATCCTCTGATATCAGATGGGTGACCTAAAATTTAACTCAATTCTGGCACTATCTACCTGGAGATAGCACTAGATTTCACAGCTTAAGAGCTCAGCCCAGCAAGACTGCTGCCCCAACTTTAGATACCAATCATAAGCCCCAAGATATCATTTGTAATCCTGACCAACTATCTATAAATTGGGGTTCTCACAAACATTTCCTTGGGTTTGATAACTTGCTAGAATGACTCATAGTACTCAAGGAAACACATTTACTGATTTATTATATAATAAAGAATATGATAAAGGATGCAGATGAACAGCCAGATGAAGAGGTACATAGGAGAGGTCTGGAAGTGTCCTGAGTGCAAAAGCTCCTGTCCCCTTGGAGTTGGGTTGCACCACCCTGTTGGCATGTAGATCTATTTACCAACACAAGCACTCTCCTAACACTGTACTTTGGGATTTTTATGGAAGCTTCTGTGCGAGTGCATTTACTCAATCTCTAGTCCCTCTCCCTTTCCCAGAGGATGGGGATTGGGGAAAAAAGTTCCAAGCTTCTAATAATGGCTTTGCTTGGTCTGTCTGGTGATCAGACCCCATCCTGAAGCTATGCACAAGCCCACAAAGAATTGCCTCATTAGAACAAAAGCCACTCTTACCACCCAGGAAATTCTAAAGGATTTAGGAGCTCTGTGTCAGGAACCAGGGGGTAAAGATCTATCAATCTCTCTCTCTCTCTCTCTCTCTGTGTGTGTGTGTGTGTATTATTATTATGATTACACAGCATCCAAATCAGAAAAGAAGAAGTAAAATGATCTATTTGTAGATGACATGACTATATTTCTAGAAAACTCTAAAGACTCAAAAAACAAACCCAACATTGAAACCAAGAAATAAATTCAGTAAAGTTGCAGAATTCAAAATCAACATACAAAAATCAGATGCATTTTTATACACAAACAAGAAATTATCTGAAAAGAAAATTAAGAAACAACCCCACTCATAATAACAACCAAAAGAATGAAATACTTAGGAATAAACATAAAGAGGTAAAAGATTTGTACACTGAAATTATAAAACATTGATGAAGGAAATTACAGAGGCACAGATAAATGGAAAGACAACCCATGTTCATGAATTAAAAGAATTAATATTGTTAAAATGTCCATACTACCCAATGTGATCTACAGATTCAATGCAAATGCAATCCCTACCAAAATCCCAATGGCATTCTTTAAAGAAATAGAAAAACAATCCTAAAATTTGTATGAAACCACATAAGACTCTGAATAGCTAAAGAAATCTTGAGAAAGAACAAAACTGGAGGCATACATCCTGAATTAAAAATATATTACAAAGTCATAGTAATCAAAACAGTGTGGTACTGGCATAAAACCATATTTATAGACCAATGGGACAGAACAGACAACCCATAAATAAATTCACACACTATGATCAATTGGTCATTGACAAGGGTGCCAAGAGCATACAATGGGGAAAGGATATGTCTTCAATAAGTGGTGTTGGGAAAACTGGATTTCTACATGCAAAGAATGAAATTGGACCCTTACCTCACATCATCTCCAAAAATCATCCATCAAATGCATGAATGGATAAGTAAAATGTGTTAAATATATATTATATTATAATAATTATAACATATAATTACATTATATATTTATATATAAATAAATGTATAAAATGTGTGTGTCTATATATGTATAGATATGGATAGATATTCCACACAATGGAATATTTTTCAGCCATGAGAAAGAAAGAAATCCTGCCATTTGCAACAGTGTGGAGGAACTTAAAGGACATTATGCTGAATGAAATAAGACAGACACAGAAAGACAAATACATGAACTCACTTATATGTGGAATCTAAAAGAGTCAAACTCATAGAAGCGGAGAGTAGAATGGTATCTGCCAAGGACTGAGGGGAGAGGGAAATGAGGAGCTCTTGGTCAGGGAATACAAAGTTCCAGTTATGGGACATGAGCAAGTTTTGAAGATCTAATGTATAGCAATGTAACTATAGTTAACAATATTGTATTGTATACTTGAAATGTGCTAAGAGGATAAATTTTTAAGTGTTTTCACCGCCCCCCCCACACACACACGAAAGAAAATGGTAATTATATGTGGTGATGGATATGTTAACTAGCTTGATTGTAGTGCTTATTTCAAAATGTATACATATATCAAAACATCAAGCTGGAAATCTTAAATACATACAATTTTTATTTGTTAATTATACCTCAATAAAGTTGGGGAAAAAACTTAAAAGTTTTGAAAAATAAGTGTTAACTAGCAGTATAACTTTTCTCCAGAGGTAACACTATTTACATTGTAAAAGTCACCAAATATAATATGTGTTTGCTGATAAATTCAATCAATCAAAGTGATGGTGACCTTCCAAATATTTTTTTAGATAAAATCTGAAGTGTAGCCATTCTTCAGGTCACTTGACTGGTCCTCTAGTCCAGCTGATGACACCTTGCCACTGGGAGTTACATCCCCCATTGCAGGACTTGCTCAGGACATGACTTGAGAGAGATCCTGTGAGTGATTATAAGAAGTCTGTCTTCAGACCTCCTGGGATAGGACAGTGATTGCCTGGTGTAACTCTCTGGTTCCCTTGACTTAGCCTAGCTGGTTCTACTGTTCATCCCAGGTAGAATAAGAAATGCATTTTGGGTACTCAATAAACTAAACCTCAAGAGAAGGGATTAGTAAAATTGAATGGTACTAGTTGTGATTCTCATCATTTTATAGTAGACGGGAACCTGAAGGATAGGCTGGTTCTAGAAATGTACTGTTACTGAAAACAAGTGGAAGTTATGCTTCTCTTACCAGAAGCAGAGGGGAGAAATCGAGTGGTAACCAGAAAGAGTAGAATTATGGGAAGATCTATTCATGTAACAATAAATTAGGGAGAACAACCAGTCCTTTAGCACTCAACAGGGGTTGAGCAAAAGGGATGGAGAGTATCATGGCTGGATGGTGTCTGCCTCAAAGAAACACAGGCTGGTTTTTTAAAAAAATTGTTAAATTATGAAGTAGATAATTCATATAAAGGCATAGTCTGAAATGAATATATACAAATTAAAAGAATCCTAAAATGAACCCTCATCTACATACATTATAGTTTAAGATACAAAATATCACCAGGGCCTTTGCACCTGTGTGTACCCCATCCCTAAGATATCACTCCTCCTAATCCCAGCACAGCCAGGAGGTATAGGGAAGAGCCCACGAAGAGATCAAAGATACTGAGGCATTTGTTGAGTGTGGCATATCAGTTTGGGAATGAAACATGCTGGAGAAGATGGGACACTAAAGGCCCATGTCGGTGGGATGGTTGATGTGGAAGAGGGCGGGTTCAATCGTGGTGTCTCCTGCAGGGAGGATAGTGGGTACTCTGACTTCACAGAATTTAGCTTTGATTTAGAAGGAAGATGCTGGGATTATTCTATGGGGTGGGGTGGGTGGTGGTGGGTGACTGATAGAGGTCAGGAGGTCAGGAGTGGGTGTTCCCTGGGGAGTGATGTCAGGAAGACTGGAACACCAGGTCGCAAGAGAGGCACATGGCCATCCCAAGGCTGATTAACCTCTGCGGGTAATGGTTTTATATGTTGCACATCTGGCAGCCAAGCTGGGACTCAAGCAGTGGTTTTCTAACTTAATTTGTTGCTCTTGCCACTTCCTATTGTAGGAGAGAGTCGACTTTTTGCTTTTGTTCATTTGGTCTGGAAATTGCAAATGTGAACGAAAGCCATGTCGGGGGGTGGTGGTGGTGGTGGGGAAAATGAGGTAGAAAACTGCCAGATGCTTTTTTTTTTTTTTTTAAGATTTTATTTATTTATCAGAGAGAGAGACAGAGGCAGGCAGAGGGAGAAGCAGGCTCCTTGCTGAGCAAGGAGCCCGATGTGAGACTCAATCCCAGGACCCTGGGATCATGACCTGAGCCGAAGGCAGACGCTTAACCAACTGAGCCACTCAGGCGTCCCATGCTGGGTGCTTTTAATTCAGATATGAAAACAGAAGGTACATGCAGTTCTGGGAATCCTCTGATTAGGGCACGTAGCCAGGAAAAGATTTCCGAATGGGAAGACCCAAGATAACAGCCCTTCCCGGATCCTAAAACTACTAGTACGTAGATCATAATTAAAGGGAGGCAGGTTTGCTGGGAGAGTTTCAAGGGTCAAAAGCAAATAATAAAACACCGGAGCTGGCAGAGTTAAAGACACACTCCTCAACAGGACACAAATCCTCTCAAAGACAGGAGAAAAGAAGAGAAATGACTTCATATGGGAAGGGGTAACTGAGTAAGCTGCTTGCACGTGCCACCCTTTTGCTTCTAGCAACACTTTGGGTCTCTCTTGCAGGCTTCCTGCTAAGCTCTCCTTCTCACCTTCGGGACTGGAGGGGCCCTGCATCTCTGCCTCCACAGCAGCCCGAGGCTTCCTCTGTCTTGTGATCTCAGTGGCGATGCAACAATGAGTTTTTCAAAAGGAATTTTACCAGCTAAGGGAACTAAAACATGACATTTTTTTTTAGTAAGTACAAAGTTAGAAATTCTGATCTGAATTTATTGAGAAGAAATGGCAACAGTAACACCTTTTTTTTTTTTAAAGATTTTATTTATTGATTTGACAGAGAGAGAGAGAGCACAAGCAGAGGGAGAAGCAGGCTCCCCGCCGAGCAGACGCCCGCTGTGGGGCTCATGATCTGGGATCATGCCCTGAGCTGAAGGCAGATGCTTAACCGACTGAGCCACCCACACACCCCAGTGACATGTTTCTTAACTGATGACTGAATAGACTCAAACTGAAACAAACACTGGATGCTGGGAGCCAGCAGTCATGTGCACTTCTGCTCCCTGTAGTGAAGTTGTTTGCTTACCAAGGGTCCCTTGTGTTTGTGTCCAAATTTGCCAAATTTACTTACGAAGCTATGTCCCCAATTAAATGTTATGTAATCTGATAAGAATACATATGAAAAATTTTGGAAATCTTAAAGGCAAATTACTAAGAAAAGTGCTGTGGGAAGACTGCTATAAAACACTGGGGAATAACATAAAAAACCTAAAAATAATCTGCCTTTATAGAATTTGTCAATTGTCTGCAAACAGCAAACACTGAAAATCATAGAAAATACTCCAGGGGTTTGGTTTACTTCAGAAAGCTGATTCAGAGCTCCGATCAGGGGGACTCCTGCACAAAGAAAACCACTTGGCCTAACGTCAACCAACTGGCAAATAAGTGAACATGTATATGCTTTGACATAAAATTAAAAATTTAAGGTATAAAGATACACTTTTAAATGATTCCTGCCTTCACTGATTTTTTTTTCCCCTGCAAAGCAAATACTTTCCAGCCTTACATAGGATAACATAATGCCAGAAGGTTTCAGGTAGCAAAAAGGCTATGAGGTTTTGCTGAGTACTCAAGTGGTTTTGGATATGTAAACCTTGGGAATTAGGCATAGGGAAATACAAATTGTTTTACATAATAAAATGAGGAAAATCTGAAGTTCCCAGGGCCAATCCAGGAAGAAGGGAGTAAGGAGGAGAGATGGAAAGAGGAACTAGCAAGGTGGAGAGAGGCTGGAAGTGATATAGAAAAAAAATGGCCAGTGAAAAAGGCCTAGTGGGATGGGCTGAAGACTTTTAAGAACAAAGATGTATAAAATAAATAGAGGTTGCTTGTATTTTCCTTGAGGAAAAGATGCCTCACTTTATGCCTACAGCTGATATTCACTGAGCATTCTCATTGTTTTCAGCACTGGAGCTATTGTATGCATGATCAAATGTCTGCCTTTGTGAGAACTGTATTCTAGTGGGAATTTAAAACTGGTAAAACTGGTTAATTCTTGGGGGCGCCTGGGTGGCTCAGTCATTAAGCATCTGCCTTCGGCTCAGGTCGTGGTCCCAGGGTTCCGGGATCAAGCCCCGCATCGGGCTCCCTGCTCCGCAGGAAGCCTGCTTCTCCCTCTCCCACCCCCCCTGCTTGTGTTCCCTCTCTCGCTGTGTCTCTCTCTGTCAAATAAATAAATAAAATCTTCAAAAAAAAAAACTGGTTAACTCTTCCCAAACCTTCAGTCAAATCTGTGCCATATTGGTGGGAATTACAGAAAGGTGCTTGGATGCATCCAGAATGATAGGGTAAGAACAGAAACAGGATGGCTAGGTGATTTGCAGATGCAGGAGTCTGAAGTCAGAGATGATCATGATAACTCAAGACTTCAGGATTTAACAAAATATTGGGGAGGACTTTTAGACTTTCTACTAGTATGGAATGAGATTCAAAGTAATCTTATCTAGATCACAAGGAAGGGTGACCCTCCTGATCCCCGCATCACTATCGCAGACAAGGGCTATGTATCCCAAGCTAGCACCAGCGCCTGAGATGTGTCAGGCTGCAAATTTGTTTCTTTCCCTCATCATAGTCCTTTCCTGGAGTCTTCCCCCTTACCCATTCTAAGAAAAACTCTGTTTAATCCTTGAGCAGTGTCTTCCTCTCCCACCTTCCCAAGCCCATTTTGTACAGTATTCCTCTGTGCTCAGGAAGGGCTGGAGTAGGGGATTGTTATACACTTGCCAGGGGTAGTTAGAAATCTGTTAAGTTTCCTAGTGACTCTCGGGTTAGCTCCTCCGTCCAGGTAGCTGTGTTTGTATACTGCAGGAAGTAAGTGTTGGAGTCCCTAGTAGTGTGGCTCAGCTGTAACAATGTTGTCTACGTTCCAGCAATAGCTTGATTTGTCTTCTCTTACCTCAAACACAACAGACAAAAAAAGGCACAGTCCATTTCCTAAGCTGCCAAAGAGGGGTTAGTTGGGCTGATGTTTCAGTCCTGAAAAAGGAGCTCTGTATTTCCCTATAGAGAAGTCAAGTATTACTCTTGCTTTTCCTCCCTGGGGTGGCTGAAGGATTACTTCCTCATTGTTATATGGGTTAAAATAATAGCTTGGGAAAGGAGGAAAGAAGACAGTGATCAGTTCCCTGAAGTGTAAACTCCTCATGAACAGAGATTGCTGGTTTTATTTATGGATGCCTCCTTAGCAGGTGGTTGGAAAGGCAGGAAAAGCATTTAAAGAACAGAATGGTATATCTGAGGTAAAGAAGAGCTTCTCTGAGTTCCAGGAAGTAGTTTGATATTCTTAAACAAAACCCCCAAAACCCACAAAACTTGGAGCCGGATTTTGAATCTTGTTTTGGCTATTTCCTAAGCATATGAACTTGGGCAGATTACCTAAATTTGCTGATCTTTGTTTTTCTCATTTCTAAAATAAATTAAAATAAATTTCTCTTCTAGCCAATAAGCCTGAGTGGCAACCTTTGTTGGAATTTGGCCATGGATCGATGTGCCAGATGATTGATGGGGTTTGCCCAAACAATATCCACTTACCTGGTGTTGAAGAGCCACACTGGAGGTAACTCATTCTCAGGGACACTGCCAATCATCGAACCGTAGAGCTTAGTGGCCATATTACTCAAATCTGTTTCTGGACCAGCCCATAAATGCATGTTTTAGTTCAGGGGAGAAAAAAGGCCTGGGATGAAAAAGTGAAAGAGCAATGTGATACTTAGAATATTCAGTCACAGATGTCATTTCCTAGCGGCCCCGTAATAAATTCCATCACATAATGGAGAGGGAGGCTCTTTTCCACTTGGTCAAAGGTGGGCACACTGCTCTGGCACTCTGAGGATCCTGCATGGTTGTGTCAGGGCCTGTTGGAGCTGTGGCAGCACCGAGATGGGGACTTCTGTGTATTAGCAAATTGCACCTGCCAGAGGGCAGGACCCGCGGGGGCCCTCATGCACTGTGGGCCTGTAGCAATACACAGCACAAGAAGGCTTACTGGACAATATGCAAGATGTGCCAAGCAATTTTTAGAAACACGGGAGCAACAACAAGTAAAAATTAAGTTACTACTGTTGCTGTGAGCTTTGCAGATTCCAGTGTGGAGAAGTTTGGGTTAATTAAATTAGAAAATGGCATTAGAAAGTGCTTATCACACACTCGGTCCTCAACATGCTAGTTATTGTTATTCCAAATGCCGTTCTCTAAATAGCAGAATTGATTAATCCTTCCTTTGTGCCACTTCTGTGCACAGTAGGTATTTCTTTTCTCACTTCAATTAAAATTGTATTTAATTGAAGTTAATTGAAAACTTTAAGCATATGCCAGCTTTACTATATTAGGAAAAAATGACAGTGGGAAGAAATTTCAATTGTATCCAAGAAATGATGATATGGCTAGATGTGGTTTAGAAATTATCCCTAAAACAAATTTTTAGAAATCCACTACATTTATTTAGATATATTTCTTTATTGCCTGAAGTATATTTACAGTGAGCCAGGATATATTTGAAAGAAAGAAACAGAAGTTCCGAAATGTAGAGTGGTAGATATTCCTTTTCATGTTATATATATGAGGAAAAATTAATTTGTCAAATGTTTAAAATTTGTCAAAATTATTTGAAGGATGAACAAATGCCTGATGAAATAGGACTGGATTTAAAGTGATAAGATCAAGGGGATAAAAAAGTCTTCTTAATCCTTCAAGATTGCAAAAATTGGTTGCCCAAAGACACAACATATCAAGTGTATTAAATGTAACCACATTGCACACATATCATTTTTCTTTTAAAACTTGAAAGACCTTTTATAGTTTTGCTATTGGAATAAAATATAAAGTATCAGTTTTGACTTTACAGTTATTTTATTTTATTTTTGTATTTCAGAGCCAAGATTCTTTTCTCTCAAGTCTCAAACATCTTTATAGGCTTTTAAATTCTCAGAGATCTAGACGGTGATTAAATGACCCTGATAAGTGAGACATGAGAAAGAAGCCAAGCCCATTTACAGCAAGCACCCACAACATCCCAGTGAAATAAAAAGAAAGAGTGTCTAAGGTGTTTGCCAGAGAAGCAGAAGCTGAGTCAACAAAACAAAGTACAAAGCTGTAGATTTGTCTGGAAAGAAAATACAGTCCCACTGATGATGGGAATGTGGGAGCTAGTGAGAATTCTTGGCAAAATTTTAGAGAGAAAGCTATAAGGGTTGACTGAAACATAAACATGAAATTAGCAGGAATGGTAACAATGATGCAAGTGGTTTGGATTTTATTATGAGAAAATGGAAGTCGATCAAGTTTCTGGTATCAGTCTTCTTGGTGTTATTTATTGCTATATAATGTGTGTGGTGCTGCTGATGGAAACTTGAGTTTAACTTTAAAAAGGGAGTCAGAGATGACAGCAGTTGAGATACAAGTTTCAAATTCTCCCTGTTCAAGTTGAAGGATTCCTGAAATGGTATACTCAGATGAAGAACAAGAAATTCCCCAAATGAAACATGTGAAAAGCATGGTGAAGGATGGAGAGGGTTGAGGACCTAGGTTAGAAGCTCAGGAAAGATGAATAGCAGATAAGGATGAAAATATGGAGGTCTAAACAGGGGACAGAGTTGGACTTCATCAAACCGGCTTTGCCTCCTTTGCTGATAACTGTTCACTTAAAAGATTTCTATATGTGAGGCAGACAACAAACAAATAGCATATCTATATTTAACATAGAAATTATTGGGCTTGAAGAAAAGAGCCTGAAAAATCATGGAAGGGTCAGTGAAGTATAAGAGGGAGGAAACTTAAATGGCATAAGGATTAACATCTGCCTTTCATTGAGCACCTAATGGGCACTTGCTATTCCAGTGGTCCTTTTTATAGTCATTATTTAATTAACTTCCCAACCGTACTTTGGAGAGTTTTTTAATCTCTATTTTACAGAGGAAGGAAGCTCTCTGGGCCCAAGATCACATGTGTGCTAACTGATAGAGCCAGAATTTGGATGGATTTTGCCACAGTCCAGAGATAAGCTCTTTCTTCTCTGTGCCTATTAACAGAGACTGGGGGTTGGGAGTTGGCTGCAAGACAAGAAATTAGACCAACTTAAATAACCAGGAAAGAATTTAGAATTTAGCCAAATTATGGAAGCAGCCAAAGTATCCATTGATAGATAAATGAATAAATATGATGTGATAAATAATATATATAATAGAGTATTATTTAGCCATAAAAAAGAATGAAATCTTGGCATTTGCAGCAACATGGATGGATCTAGAGAGTAAAATGTTAAGTGAAATAGGTCAGAAGGACAAATACCATATGATTTCACTCATATATGGAATTAAAATATTTATTTATTTATTTTAGAAGTGGGGGGAAGGGGCAGAGGGAGAGGGAGAGAGAGAAGCTCAAGCAGACTCTGTGCTGTGCATGGAGCCTGACTCAGGGCTCAATCTCACGACCCTGAGATCATGACGTGAACTGAAACCAAGAGTTGGACACTTAACCGACTGAGCCACCCAGGAGCCCCGCATATGTGGAATTTAAGAAACAAAACAAGCAAAGAAAAATAAGACACACCAAAAAACAGACTCCTGAATATAAAGAACAAACTGGTGGTTGCCAGACGGGAGGTGGTTGGGGGGATGGGTGAAATAGGTAAAGGGGATTAAGAGTACACTTATCTTGATGAGCGCTGAGTAATGTATAGAATTGTTGAATCACTACACTGTATACCTGAAACTAATATAACACTATATGTTAATTATACTAGAATTAAAATAAAATTTAAAAAAGAAAAAAGGAAGAAAACATTAACAAGTTTGTTATTTAATTATAAATAATAACATTAAGCCCATTATGTGTTAACATCAATATATATTTTTATGGAAAAAACTGTATTTTCTAAAACAACAACAAAAAAAGTTGGGATGCCTAGGTGGCTCAGTCGGTTAAGCATCTGCCTTTGGCTCAGGTCATGATCCTGGGGTCCTGGGATCCAGTCCTGCATCGGGTTCCTTGCTCAGCGGAGAGCCTGCTTCTCCCTCTGCTTGCCACTCCCCCTGCTTATGCTCTCTCTCTCTCTCACAAATAAATAATAAAAATAATTGAAAAAAAAAGTTGATGGAAATTATGGCATTATTTTACATTTTTTGCAAATCTTTTAATAGAAGACAGCTAGAATTTTTTTTTTATAAACAACAGAAATTTATTTCTTGGGGTGCCTGGGTGGCTCAGTCAGTTCAGCATTCGACTCTATTTATTTATTTAAATTCAATTAATTAACATATAATGTATTGCTAGATTCAGAGGTAGAGTTTAGTGATTCATTAGTTGCATATAACACTCAGTGCTCATTACATCAAGTACCCTCCTTAATGCCCATCACCCAGTTATCCCATACCCCCACCTACCTCCCCTCCAGCAACCCTCTGTTTGTTTTCTATAGTTAAAAGTTTCTTATGGTTGGCCTCTCTCTGATTTTGTCTTAGGCAGTTGGATTCTTGTATCTACTTCTGCACTCAATCTTTTTGTTGTTTTTGATTGACGCATATGAAGAAAACCTGGCCTCACATAGATACATAGCTAAAAATGGGAGGAGTTATATTTTATAGCCTTTATTTTATTATTTATTTTATTATTTTATAGCCTACATTTTAATAGCCTTTTCAGATATTTGAAGATAGTCTGTTTCTATATTCAAACTTAACAAGTGGTAGTTTCTTTTCTATTTTTTTTTTAAGATTTATTTATTTATTTGAGAGAGAGAGAGAGAGATCATGACCTAAGCTGAAACCAAGAGATGGACACTCAACCGACTGAGCCACCCAGGCGCCCCTGACAAGTGGTAGTTTGTTAAATGTTTGTTGCAATCTGAAATCTGGAACTATATCAAGGAACTTTCATACTCTGATATATTAAAATCTATTGGGCTATCTTGTATACATCATGCATTGGCTAATCTGGAAAATATTGTTTACAGTTATGCAGATCTTTCAAATGTTAACACATTTCATTATACAATACCAAAATATCACATTTGTTATATCATCCTTGATCTCATTAGAAAAGTCTTTCCGTATCAGGAAGATGTTAAGCTCATAGTAGCTGATCCAAGTTTTCTGAAATTTTAATTTTCACTTGTGTGCTCAAATTTCAACATTGGTAACAAATACTGTCAGTGCGTTCTTGAGGTGACTAGCTTGCAACTCAATCATACAAATATGTGGTGAGTGAAGAATATAACAACTACTAGTATCATTCGGGGATTTGTGCTGAGGTTACAGCAGTCTTACCTACCATTGCTTTTGAGCTATTAACACTAATGTCAACAAAAGAGAAAAGAAGAAAAGGCAAATGTTATCTTAGTATTCTTATGAAAGGAAAATAGTTTTGCCTTTGCTGACCTCTTAAAATGTCTTGTGGACACTTACCAAGATGCACCAGACTTGGAGAACCACTACTCTACATGATAATCCTCTTGCTACATTGCTGATCTCATCTCCTGTCACTCTCTGCCTTGGTTAGAAAGTTCCACGACTTATGGGTGTTTGCATTTGCTGTTCCTTCCACAGGCAGCTGGCCCCAAGACAGTGTCCTTCCTGTTACCAGATTTCAGCTCAAATGGCACCTCCTAGAGGCATTTCTTTTGATTACTCAGTTTAAAAAATACCTCTTTCCCCTAGCCATTCTCTATTATATTACTTTGCCTTATTTTCTTTATAGGAGGGATCATCATTTAACACTATCTTGTTAATTAATGAATTAATTTGCCTCCCCCATTTAAGCTCTACTAATTCAAGGAATTAAGCTGTCTTACTCATTTCTGTATCTCCATCTCCTCAAACAATGTAGTTTAAGCTCTATTAATTCAAGGAATTAAACTGTCTTACTCATTTCTGTATCTCTATCTCCTCAAACAATGTAGTCAAAATTCAATAAATATTCATTGAATAAATAGATTTTTTAAAGGACCTTGAGGAATTAAAAAAGGTGGATTTGGCAGTAATGTGAAAAGTACAAAGCCTTATAAAGGTGGTTTATTATAGTTTTCAATATTAATTTCCTGATGACCATAATCTCCTGGCAATTATTTCCCATTTTTAAATATGAGTACAATCAGACTTCAATATTGTCTCCAAACAAATATAGAACTTGTATTCTTCTATTTTCCCTTTTTCATTATTACACTTGGGTGAAGTGCAAAATACTTTAGGATATAGATGAAGAAGCCAGAAAGACAATATAAACCTCCTTACTTGTAAAAAAAAAAAAAAAAATTATTCCATAGTGTCTTTAGGGGGTAGTGTAAAGGTTAAAAACTATGAGCATAATCCACTTGGGGATATTTGAAATCTTTAATGAGACTTCTTATTCAAGAACATGGTAAGTCTGTCCTTTCACTTACATCTTTATTGATGTATCTAAATGAAGTTTTACAATTATATACATAAGAATATTGTACATTATTTATAAGAATTATTCATAACTCCTATATATTTGTTATTGTAAGTGAATTGCAAGTCATATTTAAATCTGTAATTGTGGATAGAAATTAAAAGTTTTTATTTTGGGGTGCCTGGGTGGCTCAGTTGGTTAAGCAACTGCCTTCGGCTCAGGTCATGATCCTGGAGTCCCAGGATCGAGTCCCACATTGGGCTCCCTGCTTAGCGGGGAGTCTGCTTCTCCCTCTGACCCTCCCCCCTCTCGTGCTCTCTCTCTCTCATTCTTTCTCTCTCTCTCAAATAAATAAATAAAATCTTAAAAAAAAAGTTTTTATTTTGATCTTATATCTGACAACCTTGCTAAACTTTTATTACATACTAATTAATGTAGTAGATAAAATAAGTTTTCTGTATATGAAAACATTGCTTACTAAATGATATTTTTCTCTTTTTTCTTTTTTTAGTATGTTGTTTTAAACAGGAGTAGGGAGATTGTGCATTTTAGTTTGCCTATGTGGGAAGGTAAGTTTTTATATGATTTCCCCTCCTTTCTTATTTCTTGTTTTCACCTAACAGTATATGTCTTGCTATGTTTATTTTAAAGATAATGCTTTTTAACATTTCACCATTAAGTGTGATGTTCACTCTAATAGTTTTTACGTTATTTAGATTCTTTTATCATGTTAATGATATTTTCTTCTATTTCAAGTTTTCCAAGTTTTTAATCATAAAGCAATGCTTTGGGTGTCTGCATCTATTGAGATGATCAAATGCTTTTTCTACTTTCATTTTTTAATGAGAGTTATATCAGCATATTTTATCATGTTGAACGATTCCTGCAATATATCCCACTTGGTCATAATATATTTATTTTCTTATTTATACATTGCGAGATTTGGTTTGCTAATATTTTACTTGTATTTTTGCAGCTATGTCTTGAGTGATATTGGTCTGTAATTTACATTCATACTATGAGAAAGGACTATTTTTGTTTGGTTTGGAGTGTCAAGGTTGTATGAATCTCATGAGTTCAAATATATTATTTCTCTTTTTATTCTTTGAAAGAGTTTATATAAGACGGGAATGATCTGTTTTTAAATGTTTATGGAGGGTATATTTTGTAAAACAAACACAAAAATGTAAAAATCACAAAGGGAAAGCTAGTTTTTTCCTCCTGCATTAGAATTAAGAACTTCTACTCATCAAGTGCACTTTAAAGAAAGTGAAAATACAATTCAGAGAAATAACTGTACTATGTGTAATTGCCAAAAGATTAATATGTGCAGATTACCTTAAAACATCTACAAATAGGGGCACCTGGGTGGCTCAGTCAGTTAAGCATCTGCCTTCGGCTCAGGTCATGTTCCCAGGGTTCTGGGATTGAGCCCCATGTTGAGCCCCATGTCGGGCTCCCTGCTCAGCGGGGAGCCTGCTTCTCCCTCTCCTTCTGCTGTTCTGCCTGCTTGTGCACACTCTCTCTCTCTCAAATAAATAAATAAAATCTTTCAAAAACCAAACATCTACAAATCAATAAGAAACAAGCAATGAAATATAAAAAGTGATCTATATAACTTCATTCTAATCATTGTCCCCCTCTATTCTGTTCCATCTACCTTACATAGGTAACAATTCTTATTAGTTTTACTTTAATTATTCCAGCTTTTTAAATAAATAGATGAATATATATATATATATATATATGTTCCTTTTAAGCTACTTTCTTATCCACTGACATCACTTAATGGTAAAAATCCTAGAAGTATTTCTACATCTGTACATAGAGATCTTCTTCATTCTTATTTTTTAAATAGCTGCACAATATTTCATCCTGTAGATTTTTCATTTTTATTGTAAGAGGCAGTCTCTTATGTTATGAACATGGATTTTCCCCTATCTTTGGCTATTAGAAATACTGCTACAAGGAATAACCTTGTGCACGTGTTATTGTACAGTTGTATAAGTGCTTATGAGAAATAGATTCCCAGAAGGGAGATATTTGGGTCAAAGAGTAAATGCAAGCTATAGTTTTAATGGACATTGCTAGATTACCTACCTTGGCCTTAGGTCCTGTGAGGCAATCCCCACGTGGAATGTGTGAGAGTACCTGGTTCTTCACAGCCCCTCATACAGAATCTGTTCTTCAACTTTTAGACTTTGGGTTATTTAATAGATGAGAAATTATATTTTGGTAGAGTTCTAACCACATTGCTCTTATTAAGAGTTATGTTAAGGGGTGCCTGGGTGGCTCAGTCAGTTAAGCATCTGCCTTTGGCTCAGGTCATGATCCCAGGGTCCTGGGATAGAGCCCCATGGCAGGCTCCCCCTCCTTCTGCCCCTCCCCCTGCTTGTGCTCTCTCTCTCTCTCTCTCTTGCTCTCTTTCAAATAAATAAATAAATAAATAAATAAATAAATAAATAAAAACTTTAAAAAAGAGAGTTGTGTTAAGAATCTTTTTAGAAGTTATTATGCTGAGTGAAATAAGTCAATTAGAGAAAGACATGTATCATATGATCTCACTGGTATGAGGAATTCTTAATCTCAGGAAACAAACGAGGGTTGCTGGAGTGGTGGGGGGTGGGAGGGATGGGGTGGCTGGGTGATAGACATTGGGGAGGGTATGTGAATTGTGTAAGACTGTTGAATCACAGACCTGTACCTCTGAAACAATAATACATTATATGTTGGAAAAAAAAAGAAGAAGATAGCAGGAGGGGAAGAATGAAGGGGGGAAATCGGAGGGGGAGACGAACCATGAGAGACTATGGACTCTGAGAAACAAACTGAGGGTTCTAGAGGGGAGGAGAGTGGGGGGATGGGTTAGCCTGGTGATGGGTATTAAAGAGGGTACGTCCTGAATGGAGCACTGGGTGTTATACGCAAACAATGAATCATGGAACACTACATCAAAAACTAATGATGTAATGTATGGTGATTAACATAACATAATAAAAAAAAAACGGAGAGAATTTTCAAAATGGCATAAAATTGTATATCCAGCCAAGACAGTGCTTGCTATATTTGACTCATCAAATCACCCTCTGAACCAAATAGAGAAATATAGAGCAATAATAGAAAAAGTATTAAAATATAAACCTGTGAAAAAATTTTTAAAAAATTTTTAAAAATTAAAAAAAAAAGAATCTTTTTAGAAGTTTAAAGACAATTTTCACTAGGTACAATTTTAGGGTGACAGGATTCTGAAGACATAGTCTCCTATCTGACTTCCATTGATCTTGTCAAGAAGTCATCTGTCTAATCATGATTTTTTTTTCTTTTACATTTTATTTATTTATTTATTTAAGAGAGAGAGAGAGTGAGCACAAGCAGAGAAGCAGTGGTAGGGGGAGACGGAGAGGGAAAGAATCCAGCAGACTCTATGCTGAGTCCCGCGTGGGGCTCAATCCCAGATCCCACCACCCTGAGATCATGACCTGAGCCGAAACCAAGAGTCAGATGCCCAACCAACTGGCCACCCAAGCATCCCTAATCATGATTCTTTTTTATTTTCTGTCTAAAGGTTTTTAAAAATCATCTTTTTGTCTTTTGGGTTCTACAGTTCTACCACAAAGTTCCAGGTTATTTTTTATTTTTCTAGTTGGGATTCACTGATAATCCTGTTTATGAGCATTGGTTTCTTTGATCATTCCTGGATAGTGCCAACTAGTAGCTCTTCAAATATTCTCATTCTCTCTATTCTTTCCTTTTTAAAGTTCTATTAGAGGTATACCTTCTTATCTTAGTTTCTATAGTTCTTAATACTGCTCTCATATTGTTTTATTTTTCCATATCTGTGCTGCATTCTGGTTAATTTCTTCAAATTCATGTTCTAGCTCTCCAAATCTTGTTTCAGCTATGCCAAAGACATGCCTAACCTGTACATTAAGAGTTTAAATTTAGGAGCTGTTACTTTAATTTCTCTAAGTTTTAGCTTTTTCCCCCTTTTAAAGATTTTATTTATTTATTTGACAGAGAGAGACATAGCGAGAGAGGGAACATAAGCAGGGGGAGTGGGAGAGGGAGAGAGAGAAGCAGGCTTCTGGCGGAGCAGGAAGCCCGACATGGGGCTCGATCCCAGGACCCTGGGATCATGACCCAAGCCGAAGGCAACCCAAGGCAGACGCTTAACGACTGAGCCACCCGGGCATCCCGTTAGTTTATTTTATCTTTATCATGTCTTTAAACCCCTCTTTTATTATAAAAATAAAACTTATTATTCTTGTAGTGTGTGTGCAGAATCTGGAGTGATATCCCCTATTTCATTATTGATACTAGTATTCTGTCTTTTCTCTTTTTTTCTTTATAAGTCTTGCTATAGGTTTATCAGTTTTATTGATATTTTCAATAATCATTGTTACCTTGATTTCTGTACCATTCTGTTTTTAATTTCATTCATTTCTTGCTCTTATTCTTAATTGTTTTTTTTTTTTTTTTCCATCCTCCTGCTTTGAATTTACTTTGCTCTTCTTTTTCTAGGTGAAAGCTTTTTGGTTTGAGACTTTCCCTCTTTTCTAATGCATTCAATTTAATGTTAAAAGTTTCCCTTTTAGCAATGCTTTCACTATATCCCATAAATTGATATATTTCCATTTTCTTTCAATTCAATGCATTTTTAAATTCCCTTGAGGTTTCCATTTTGAAGGAGAACCATGTAGAAGTGTATTGTTTAGTTTTCAAGTGTTTGGAGATTTTCTTGTTTTCTTTCTGCTGTTGATTTTTAGCTTGATTCCATAATGGTCAGAAAACATACTCTGTATGATTTAAATTTTAAAACATATTTTGAAGTTGGTTTAATGGCCTAGGATATGACTTATCTTGGTACATATTCCATGAGCACTTGAAAATAATGTGGGTTTTTTTGTTGTTGGGTGGAGTGTTCAATAAATGTTGATAAGACCTTGTTGTTTGATGGTGCTATTGACTTCCATATCTTTGCTGATTTTCTGTCTAGTTGCTCTATCAATTATTGAAGGAGCGATGTTGAAGTTTCTAGCTATGACTGGAGATTTGTCTGTTTTTCCTCTCCTTTCCATTTGCTTTTGCTGCACATATTTTTCAGCTCTGTTATGTGGTGCATATACATTTAGGATTAATATGTCTTTTGGTGGATTAGCATTTTTATCATTATATTATGTTCTCTGGCTCTGGTGGGGTTTCTTTTTTTTTTGGCTCTGAAGTTCACTTTATCTGATATTAATATAGTCCTTTATGCTTTCTTTTAATTAATGTTTGTGTGATAGAAATGTTTGCATCCTTTTACTTTCAACCTGCTTATACCTTTATATTTGAAATGAGTTTCTTTTAAAATATCATAGTCCTATTTTCAAGTCTACTCTGCCAATATTACTTTTAATTTATTTGGACCATTTACATTTGATGTCATTATTGATATGTTAGGGCTTACGTCTGCCATTTTTTGTGTTTGTTTTCTATTTGTTCTCTCTGTTTTTATTTTTTGTGTTTTGTTTTTCTTGTCTTCTTGTGGGTTTCTTGTAAGTTTTGTAGAATTCTATTTTGTCTCATCTATAGTGTTTTTGAGAGTATCTCTATGTATAACTCTTTTTAAGGTTGCTCTAGGTATTACATACACATAACTTATCATACTAATGTCACTGTTTGACCAGTTCAAGTGAGTAACAAAATCTTACTCCCATTTACATTCTTTTATCCTCCTCCATTCATAATATAATTGTCTTAAATATTTACTCTACATATATATTTGGAACCACATTACATAGTGTTAAAATTTTTGTTTCAACCATCAAACATATTTTAGGAAACCCAAGAGAAAAAAGTCTATTGTAATTATTCATATTTTTGCTTACATGTTCTTTCTTCCCATGTGATATTTCATGATTCCTTCTATAGTTTTAAGTTTAGAGAACTTCTTGAGTCATTATTTTAGAGTGGGTCTGCTGGTGACAAATTCTACTAGTGTTCCTTAATTGGAGAATGTCTTACGTTCCCCTTCATTCCTAAGTGTATTTTTGCTATATCTAGAATTCTGGGTTGTCAGTTCTTTTCTTTCAGCACTTGAAAATTGTGCCACTTTCGCCTGGCTTTCATAGTTTCTGATGTGAAATGTGCTGTCTTTGGAATTTTCTCCTAAATATAAGGTGTCATTTCGCCCCACTGCTTTAAAGATTTTTTTATCTTGAGTGTTCAGAAGTTTGACTTTAATGTGCCTTGGTAGAAATTTTTTTTTGTTTATCCTCTTTCAATGTTAATAATAGTGGGTTAACAGAAGAGTTATTGAATTTATTTAACTTGGATGGAAGAAGTTTTGAAACTGATATGCTTTTACTTTAAAGTTATATCAATTTTTTAAAAAGATGAACAAGTTTTGTCAATATATATGTGCATAATAAAGGAAGAATTTTTGGTACTTGATTCAGTTATTGAAAAGCTTTTAAGTGTATTTGGAACTTGGATATGTGGAATTATTTTTGAACTATAAATTTTATGGAATCTACATACAGATCAAGTAAATTGTAAAGTTAGCTTCCTGGCTGAGATGTGTTGAATGTATAAAATACACATGAAATTTCAAACACTAAGGTCAAAAAAAGAATGTGAAACATCGTGGTAATTTTTCTATTGGGTAAGTGTTGAAATGATAAAATTTTGACATACTGGTTAAACAAGATATATTCTTAAAATAACTCACCTGTTTCTTTTTACTTCTTAACATGGCTACTAGAAAGTTTTAAGTTACATACGTGGTTCACATGATAGCATTATATTCTATTGAGTAGCTCTGCTTGTGGCTGGCTCTGCACACACAGAAACTGATTTGAAGACAATTAGTTAAATGAATGTAACAACTGGTTATTTTGAAAGCCACATTTTCTCCTGTTACAAAAAAGAGCTAATTGAATTGAGAAATAAAAATAATTTGAATTCAAACTGAGGTTCTTCTACTTCCTAGTTTTATGTTCTTTGACAAGATTATTAACATCTTGAAAATAATCTAAGTCTATTTTGTAGGGCTGTTGTGAGGATCAAATAAAATGGAATAGATAATGTGCTTAACACAATGCTGGGCACATAGTTACCCCTAAATCTGTGGTTAATGATTAAAACTCGAAATCAAAAAGAAGCTAAAGTAAGGGGGCACCTGGGTGGGTCAGTCAGTTATGCATCTGACTCCTGATTTTGGCTTAGGTCATGATCTTAGGGTCCTGGAATTGAGCCCCACCTCGGCTTTTGCTCAGCCTGGAGTAGGCTTCTCCCTCTGCCCCACCCCCTGCTCATGTGCACACACTCTCTCTCTCAAATAAATGAATAAAATCTTAAAAAAAAAAAGAAGAAGCTGGGGCACCTGGGTGGTTCAGTTGGTTAAGTGTCTGCCTTCAGCTCAGGTCGTGATCTCAGGGTCCTGGGATTGAGCCCCGCATTGGGCTCCCTGCTCAGCGGGGAGTCTGCTTCTCCCACTCCCTCTCCCCCTGCTTGTGCTCTCTCTCTCTCTCTCTCTCTCTCACTGTCAAATAAATAAATAATCTTAAAAAAAAAAAAGAAGCTAAAGTAGAAAGTGACTGGAGGAATAAAGAGGAGGGGATGTATTCTTAGAAAGTTCAACATGGAGAGGAGACATGAAGGTGGAGAAAAGAGGGAGGAATGAGGATGAGATAACTCTCAAATTTCTGCCCTGTGGGGAACAAGGAGGAAGATGAAGTCTGTGGTGAAAATTATGAGTTCAGTTTTAAACATGTCGAGGATTGGGTGACTGTGGAAATTTAACAGGAGACGGTGATTAGGTAAGAAATCTAGTTTTGTAGCTACAATTGGTCTGAAGTGTCAACAGAGACAGAATCCACGGTGAGGGGTGGTGGGTGGAGCCATGAAAAGGTATGAGATTACTCAGGGACATTGTTGAGGGGGAAACAAAATGAAAAGACAGCTAGCTGTGGAAGGAAATCTGGAATCCTGACATCTAAAAAGGAGGGCTGAGGAAGAGGAGCAAGCCTGGAGAAAAGACTGAATAGGAATAGAAGGGCAAATAGAAAAAAGATACACAATAAAAACTGAGGAAGAATGAATTCCCCTGCATGCTTCCAAATTTGTGGAAGAAAAGGAAACACAAGAAATATACTCACCAAGGCTTCCCTGCCCAAATCCGATGGCAGAAGGAGTGTCTAACAACGTACCACCTGGTGACGTTTCAGCAAAGACTAAACCCCACAGAGTTAAAAATTCTGGACCTGTGGGGATGGTGATGGTCTCATATCTCCCTTTCATTCCTTGGCCTGGGAAAGTCTGTGTTCTTCTGGATCTTAGGGTAGAGACTGTAACACATGTCATAGAAACAGATTATTAGTTAGGAGAATAAAATGAGGTGATCACAGAGTTCACAGTGAGGAATCAGGGTGTACACTTTTTTTTTAAGGCTATTTCTTCTAGAGAAACATTTTAACCAAGGAAAGTGCTGAAGTTTCATTACTATCTACTGTTTTATTTCTCTTGGGAAAAAAGCTAATAAATATTATAGGTGGTTCCATGGGAAAAAATGTCCAGTTATTTTGCAATAATATTATTAATAATCCTCCCCTCATTATTGAAAATGGTACAAATGTCTCCTTGTCCCTCTTATTCTTTTTTTTTTTTTAATTCCAGTATAGTTAACATAGAGTGTTATATTAGTTTCAGGGTGTACAATATAGTGATTTAACAATTCTATACATCACTCAGTGCTTATCATAACAAGTGTACTCTTAATCCCATCACCTATTTCACCCATCCCCCCACCTACCCCTCCTCCTGTAACCATCAGTTTGTTCTCTAGTTAAGAGTCTGTTTCTTTGGTTTGTCTCTTCTGTTCTTTTGTTTTGTTTCCCAAATTCCACATATGAGTGAAGTCATATGATGTTTGTCCTTCTCCCTGACTGACTCACTCCCCCTCTGCTGTCTTCCCCAGAAGTCTATTCCTCTTATTCTTTAACACATCTATTTGTTCTGCTTTTTGATATCTCTCATCAATAGTTTTTCTCCACACGCCATCTTAGTTCAAATCTTTGTCACCTCATGTCACCTCAGCAGCATTTGAACTGGTTTGCTAAAGTCCCCTAACCTCAGTTTGATTTGTACACAGCTACTTGTACCACTTTCCAAAAACATAATTAGATTAAATAATCAAATCAAAATGTAAGTTTTTACTAAAAACTTACAGACGACTGACCAAAAAACCTGTCTCGTGTGGTATATATTAGAAGTTATAAAATTATTCAGCAAATACACTGCAACACTTCAGAATATATACAAAAGTTACAACTGCTCTTTGAGAATAAGTCTCCTTAGATGATATTTAAAATTTGGATAGTTATCAGGCCATTTCAGTTTAAAGTTATTCATGAGAAAAGCAATGAAATGAATGTCCCCAAATACATACATATATTGTAGTCCCTGCTTTTACTTTTCAGCCCCTCGTTGGTACATCAGGAATCTGAGAGTGTCACGTTATCAAGTGAACTCATCATGGAGGCTCTCAGTCCTTGTCAAATCTGCTCACCCTGCTCTTGCCCCACACAGTTCTCCACCTTGTGAATGGTACCACTGGGGGTGCCCTGCCAAAAGTGAGGAGCTCTCTGCTGCCTCTTCTTCACCAGCTTTATCTGACTATCGCCATTTCCAGGCAAATCTGCCTCGTTAATGTAGCATTAATTCACTTTCTCATCCATCTTCCACTCTTCCTTCCCTGGTTTCTACCTTTCTTCTGGAGAAAAAGGGTGCAAGGGTGAGGAGATCATAATGCCTGCAGGAACCTCCCATCCTGACACTCTCAAATTCACTTGTGACTGTTTTCCAAAGGATCTTTTAAAATACACATTTGATTAAAAGACCCTCTGATTATTTTTAAATAACTTGCAAATTCTTTCAGCTGAAAACCCGAATTCCTCAATGGTCACGATACAGAATTTTTCTGTGCCTCTAGTCCAGTCCCTCAGCTCCCACCATTAGAGACTAGGTTGGAGACAGAGTACGTATCCTCTAGAATACTTTTCCTCACTCCTCCCAGCAAAATTTATCATTTTTTGTGCTTCTGAATACCTGTGCTTTTTTCTTATTTCTGCTGTCACATTTATAAAACAGTTTTGTAAGTACTTGTTTTTACAGTATGTAATGTTACAGACCCTGAGACTTGTGACTTCGTTTCCCTGGAGTCTAAGATAATACTTGCGGAATATGAGATGTACAATCACACTGTGTAAATTATAATGCATTGCAAGAATGATAGCCCCACCCCCTCACCCCACTTCTCTTCCTGTGAGTCAGTACCTGGGATTTTCCCAGACCTGAAAACTGCATTGCCTTTCCCAGCAATGGCATATACCGATAAAGCAATATAACAATGATGTTATTTCAATATCAAGAACTACTTTCCTTTCCCAAGCAGTGAATACAACAAAAGAGAAATAATAAAAATGATGAGATCCAAACTATAATCACAATTTCCCCCACAATTTTCTAAATAATTTATTTCTAGATGGAGAGACATATATTAAAGATTTATTTTTGAATATTCTATCAGTTCTGTCTTTAAATATTCCAAAAGATTAAGTACTTAGATGTGTTGAGAATGGCAGGGATGAATTGTCCTAGTGAAATATAAATTTGGTAAATTATAGAGTGGTCATATAACCTTTATCATCATGCTTTCAGGTTTGCTTTTTTCTTTTTCTTAAGAGAAAGAGGAAGCACGAGCGAGTGCACAGGGGGAGGGGGAGGAAGGGGCAGAGGGAAAGGGAGAGAGAGAATGTTAAGCAGGCTCTACGCCCAGCATGAAGCCAGACACAGGGCTTGATCTCACAATCCCGAGATCATGACCTGAGCCAAAATCAAGAGTTGGTAGCTTAACATACTGAGCCACCTAGCCACCTCTGCTTTTTGACTTTTCAGTAAGCCTCTGATAATAAGCTTTTTTTTTTTTTTAAAGAATTTCATGAGACTATGTTTTATAGGGGAGAAAAAAAACCCCAACTGTACTGTATCGAGCACCCTCATCCCAGACCTGTGCAGATTTCATGGCATTACTTCTAACCACCTCCACCAACTGCAAGGCCATAGTACCTCCACTGACTCTACTGATAAGCAACAAGTCATCTTTTAAGATTTCTTGACACCTACTTGTTTTATAGGAAATTTCCTGTATCAGTATGCATCAGTAGGATTCTTCATTATTAAGCAATGCCACATTAAGTTCTGTTTTACTTAGGTGAGAAGATGGATCAGTGTTAAAGAACACTTTTGATTTTCATATAGCTTCACCTGAGTAAAAGTGAAGCATACATACATACACACCTAAATCAAATCAGGAAAGAATGCTATCTTCTGACCATGAATACCTGTCCTCATTGGACTATCATAGTAGTAAGACATTATTTTGTATTGCATTAAGCCTCTGAATGTTTGGGATTTGTTCAGTGTCAACATTTGTAATAGAAAATGTTATTCACAGTTAGGATTTTTCATAAGGGTTAGTTTGGAGGAAGAAGATATTTGCTAACTTAGAAAGTGCATTTGTGAATAATATTACCCAGGTAAACCAGATAAAAGACAAGGAGAAGATGGATAGAATGCTGAAAAACACTAGCATTTTAAAAGGATGAGCAAGGAAATAGAGATAGCGAAGGAGATGGCCCAAAAGTAGAGATTACAAACATGGTTGTGAAAGACAAAAGATTAAAGTTCCCAGAAAAAGACAACTGTTAACTGTGCAAAATGCTATAGAGAGAGCAAACCAAAATATTCTGTTCCTCTGCCTCTCAGGCACATACAATTACATAGCCAGATAGAAAAATAAGATTTTTGATGTGACCCCCTGAAATGTTCCACCTCTCCCTCTATTTTTAAAGATTCAATGTTTACTATGAAACTTGAAGTCAACTACAAGAAAAAATTTGGAAAGGCCACAAATACAAGGAGGTTAAAGAACATCCTATTAAAGAACAAATGGGCTAACCCGGTAATTAAAGAAGAATTAAAAAAAAATATATGGAAGCAAATGAAAATGAAAAAATAACAGTACAAAATCTTTGGGATACAGCAAAGGCGGTCCTAAGAGGGAAGTATATAGCAATACAGGCCTACCTCAAGAAGCAAGAAAAGTCTCAAGTACACAACCTAAATTTACACCCATAGGAGATAGAAAAAGAACTGCAAGTAAAGCCTAAATCCAGTAGGAGAAGGGAAATAATAAAGATTAGAGCGGCAATAAATGATAAAGAAATAAAAAAAAGGAAACAACAACAGTAGAGCAGATCAATGAAACTAGGAGCTGGTTCTTTAAAAGAATTAACAAAATTGATAAACCTCTAGCTAGACTTATCAAAAAGAAAAGAGAAAGGACTCCAAAAAATAAAATCATGAATGAAAACAGAGAGATCACAACCAACACCACAGAAATACAATCAATTATAAGAGAATTTTGTGAGAAATTATATGCCAACAGATTAGGCAATCTGGAAGAAATGGATAAATTCCTAGAAACATATAAACTACCAAAACCGAATCAGGAAGCAATTAAAAATCCGAACAGACCCATAACCAGCAAAGAAATTGAATCAGTAATCAAAAATCTCCCAAGAAACAAGAGTCCAGGGCTGGATGGCTTCCCAGGGGAATTCTACCAAACATTTAAAGAAGAATTAATACCTATTCTTCTGAAACTGTCCCATAAAACATAAATGGAAGGAAAACTTCAAACTCATTCTATGAGGCTAGCATTACCTTGATTCCAAAACCAGACAAAGATCCCACTAAAAAGGAGAATTACAGACCAATATCCCTGGTGAACATGGATGCAAAAATTCTCAACTAACTGAATCCAACAGTACATTAAAAGAATTATTCACCACAGGAGTGCCTGGGTGGCTCAGTCGTTAAACATCTGCCTTCGGCTCAGGTCAGGATCCCAGGGTCCTGGGATCGAGCCCCACATCGGGCTCCCTGCTCCGCGGGAAGCCTGCTTCTCCCTCTCCCACTCCCCCTGCTTGTGTTCCCTCTCTCGCTGTGTCTCTCTCTAAATAAATAAAATCTTTAAAAAAAAAAGAAAGAATTATTCACCACAACCAAGTGGGATTTATTCCTGGGCTGCAGGGGTGGTTCAACAGTCACAAATCAATCAACGTGATACAGCACAGTAATAAAAGAAAGGATAAGAACCATATGATCCTCTCAATAGATGCAGAAAAAGAATTTGACAAAATACAGCATCCTTTCTTGATAAAAACCCTCAAGAGGGGTGCCTGGGTGACACAGTTGGTTAAGCATCTGACTCTTGGTTTCAGCTCAGGTCCTGATCTCAGGGTCGTGAGACAGCCCTGCATCAGGCTCTGCACTCAGTGTGGAGTCTGCCTGGAGTTTCTCTCTCCCTCTGTCCCTCCACCCACTTAAATAAATAAATAAATCTTAAAACAACAACTACAAAAACCCTCGAGAAAGTAGGGGTAGAAGGAAAATACCTCAATATCATAAAGGTCATATACAAATTATCAGCTAATATCATCCTTAATGGGGAAAAACTGAGAGCTTTTCCCCTATGGTCAGGAACAAGACAGGGATCTCCACTCTCACCACTGTTGGTCAACACAATACTGGGAGTCCTAGCCTTAGCAGTCAGACAATGAAAAGGAATAAAAGGCATCCAAATCAGCAAGGAAGAAAAACATTCATTCTTTGCAGATGACATGATACTCTATGTAGAAAATCTGAAAGACTACACCAAGAAATTGGTAGAACTGATACAGGAATTCGACAAAGTTGCAGGATATAAAATCAATGCCCAGAAGTCTGTTGCGTTTCTATACACCAATAATGAAGCAGCAGAAAGAGAAATCAAGACATTGATCTCATTTACAGTTGCACCAAAAACCATAAGATACCTAGGAATAAACCTAACCAAGGAAGTAAAAGACCTGTACACTCTGAAAACTATAGAACACTTACGAAAGAAATTGAGGAAGACACAAAGAAATGGAAAAAGAGTCCATGCTCATGGATTGGAAGAACAAATATTGTTAAAATGTCTATGCTACCCAGAGCCATCTTCACATTCAATGCAATCCCTATCAAAATAACACCAGCATTTTTCACAGAGCTAGAACAAATAATTCTAAAATTTGTATGGAACCAGAAAAGACCCAAATAGCCAAAGTAGTGTTGAAAAAGAAAACCAGGGGCACCTGGGTAGCTCAGTTGTTAAGCATCTACCTTCAGCTCAGGTCATGATCCCAGGGTCCTGGGATCGAGCCCCGCGTCGGGCTCCCTGCTCCACGGGAAGCCTGCTTCTCCCTCTCCCACTCCCCCTGCTTGTGTTCCCTCTCTCGCTGTCTCTCTCTGTCAAATAAATAAATAAAATCTTAAAAAAAAGAAAAAAAAAAGAAAACCAAAGCTGGAGGCATCACAATTCTGGACTTCAAGCTGTATTGCAAAGCTGTAATCATCAAGACAGTATAGTGCTTGCACAAAAACAGACACATAGATCAATGGGACAGAACAGAGAACCCAGAAATGGACCCACAACTATATGGTTAACTAATCTTCAACAAAGCAGGAAAGAATATCCAATGGAAAAAAACCCATCTCTTCAACAAATGGTGTTGGAAAAATTGGATAGCCACATGCAGAAGAATGAAACTGGAAAACTGGACCACTTTCTTACACCATACACAAAAATAAATTCAAAATGGATGAAAGACCTAAATGTGAGACAGGAATCCATCAAAATCCTAGAGGAGAACACAGGCAGTAACCTCTCTGACCTTGGCCCCAGCAACTTCGTACTAGACACGTCTCTAGAGGCAAGGGAAACAAAAGGAAAAATAAACCATTGGGACTTCATCAGGATAAAAAGCTTCTGAACAGCAATGGAAACAATCAACAAAACTTAAAAGGCAACCAATGGAATGAGAGAAGATATTTGCAAACAACATATTGGATAAAGGGCTAGTATCTATAAAGAACTTACCAAACACCCCAAAATTTAAAAATCCAGTTAAGCAAAGGGCAGAAGACATGAACAGACATTTCTCCAAAGAAGACATACAAACGGCCAACAGACACATGAAAAAATGCTCAACATCACTCATCATCAGGGAAATACAAATCTAAGCACGATGAGATACCACCTCACACCAGTCAGAATTGCTAAAATTAACTCAGGAAACAACAGATGTTGGCGAGGATGTGGAGAAAGGGGAACCCTTTTTCTGTTGGTGGGAATGCAAACTGGTCCAGCCACTCTGGAAAACAGTATGAAGTTCCTCAAAAAGTTAAAAATAGAACTACCCTATGACTCAGCAATTGCACTATTAGGTATTTATCCAAAGGATACAAAAATAGTAATTAGAAGGGGCACATGCACCCCGATGTTTATAGCAGCACTATCCCCAATAGCCAAAGTATGGAAAAAGCCCAAATGTCCATTGAGTGATGAATGAATAAAGAAGATGTGGTACATATATACACTGGAATATTACTCAACCATCAAAAAGAATGAAATCTTGTCATTTGCAAGGATGTGGATAGAACTAGAGTATGTTATGCTAAGTGAAATAAGTCAGAGAAAGACAAATGCCATATGATTTTACTCATATGTGGAATTTAAGAAACAAAACAGATGAATATAGGAGAAGGGAAGGAAAAATAAGGTAAAAACAGAGAGAGAGGCAAAGCATAAGAGACTCAACTATAGGGAACAAACTGAGGGTTGCTGGAGGGGAAGTGGGTGGGGGGATGGGGTAACTGAGTGATGGGCATTAAGGACGGCACTTGTGATGAGCACTGGGTGTTATATGCAAATGATGAATCACTAAATTCTACCCCTGAAACTAACACTACACTATATGTTAACTAACTTGAATTTAAATAAAATCTTGAAAGAAAAAAAATAAAGATAAATGTTCAAAGATCCCACATCTACATAAATCAAACACATAATTTGCTATTTGGAGGGGCAAATATTATTATTGAATTCTCCCAATATTTATAATGTTCACATAACTCAATATCATGTCTCAGGTTTTAACGCTAATTTTTAGTTAAAACCTGTGTAATTTTTAAATGTTTTTTCATTAATCAGGAGAACTTCCAAATCATTCTATAAGTATGTTCAAGTTTTGGTTTTGTTGAAAACTAAAATAAAAAGGAAAAGGAGAAATTGGGAAAATATAGCTGAAAAAATTGACATACCAGTGTATTTCTAATATATGAAATGATTCTTTAAAGCAATTTCAAAAACACTAACATTCCTATTGGAAATAAAAAATAAACAACAAAACCCCACAATTCACACACACAAAAATCCAAATGACCTATCAATATATGAGAGTAATCAATCTTTTCAAAATAATTCATTTATTAATCCAACAAATACTTATTGAGACATATTTTGCATCTTTTTCAGATGAAAAAGCAAAATACCATTTTCAGGTAAAAAAATGGTAGTTTTAAAAATATGATACTCTTCAGGGTTGATACGAGTGTGGAGAAATGAGCACTCCATTATCTAAATGGGAGAATTTCAAAAGGGTGTAATATTTCTCCATGGCAGGTTAGCCACATATTTCAAAAGTCGTGCATTTTCCTTCACCTAGAAATTCTACCTCTAGGAATATATATTCAAGTAAATAATCAGAGATGTTCACAGGATTTATGTGTAATAATATTTATTGTGGCATTATTTATAATAGCTCCCAAGGAAACAAGCAAAATGTCAAACAATGAGAAATTGGTTAAATAAATTATCATATGTTTATATGACAACTAATAAAAGTCATGTTGTGGGAAAATAGTTAATGACATGGAAAATATTCTTGGCATGCTGACAAGTTTAAAAGCAAGTATTAAAATAATATATATACTATCATCCTGATTTTCTGACTGCTTATAAATGCTTGAAAGTTCTCCTAAATATAAACAAATATACAGTTACATGTGAATAGACTATTTACATATGATACTATAATATAAACTAAAATGTTGACAGTGATGACCACTGAGGGCAGGACTTAGGGGAGTCTTTAAAAATTTGTTTCCTCGTGCTTTTTCTATATATTCTGTTTTTTCCCTATTAAATAAACACTGCTTTTATAATAAGAAAAAAAGTTACAAAAACTGGATTTTTAAAATTAGGTCCTTGATAACCTATAAGTAGTTTCAGTATGGTATGAGGGTGGAAGATTTTTAAATTTGGGTAAGTAGTGACTGTGATTTGAGGAAGTGAAGACAATGAATACAGACTGCATCTCAGAATACTTGCCATTTAAGTGCAGGAGGAGATCCAAGGATAGGTTTAGGGGGAGGTCAGGATGAGGGTAAAGAAGATATATATTCTAGTAATATACATATGTAAATATATATTAATAATAATATATAATAATATATGGTATTATTATATAGTAATAATAATACACACATATATATATGTTACTAGGATAAAGAGAAAAAGACATTGGAGAAAAATGTTTGTACACAGATTAAGGTCATCTAGAGATATAGTATCTTTCCTTATCCGTGTAACTTTACCTATAGGTAGAACTTAAAGGAAAAAGAAAAATGCAAAATACTGTGCCAACACATAGTAAAACGTGTAAATATGATGACATGTTAGGTTGTACTGGTCAAGATTCTCAGAGAAACAGAACCAATAGAATATACATATACATATACAATAGAATGTATATGTACACACACACACACACATATAAAGAGAAATTTGTTTTAAGAAACTGGCTTTCATGATTATGCAGGCTGGCCAAGTTCAAAATCTGCAGGGTGGGCCAGCCTACTGGAGACCCAAGAAGAGCTGATGTTGCAGTTCAAGTTCAAAGACCAGGCTGCTGGCAGAATTCATTCTTGCTCAGGGGATGGCAGCCTTTGTCCTATTAAGATCTTCAAATGATTGCCCACATTATGGGCAAAGTCCACTGATTTAAATGCCAATCTCATCCACAAAAAATCACCCTCACAGAAACATCCGAAGTACCACTTGGCCAAATTTCCTGGCCCCATTGAGTTGACACATAAAATTAATCATCACAAAAGTACTATGAAAAATAAAAATAGTTCTTCTGGGTAGCAAGATTGCGAGTTTTTCTTTTTTTTTTTTTTTTTTTAAGATTTTACTTATTTATTTGATAGACACAGCGAGAGAGGGAACACAAGCAGGGAGAGTGGCAGAGGGAGAAGCAGGCTTCCTGCCGAGCAGGGAGCCCGATGCGGGGCTCGATCCCAGGACCCCGGGATCATGACCTGAGCCAAAGGCAAACGCTTAACAACTGAGCCACCCAGGTGCCCCGTGAGTTTTTCTTAATACTGTCTTTAATTTTGTTACCTTAAAGGTTAAGTATAATTTTTTAACAATTCATACACGCTGTTCAAAATTCAGAAGGGCTTCAACTTGTATAATGCCTCATCTTCAACCACATAACAGTTATGAGGTAATTATGCTATTTCTATGTTATCACTGACTCCTAAACTTCTTTTCAAACATCAGTATGTAATTACATTCTTGACTGAATTTGAATATGTCCCATCAACATTCACGGAGTGGACATATTTCGTTACACATATATAAGCATATGGGACACTGGTATAAATATGTGCCATTAGGGTCTTTTGGGAAGCAGAAGTCAAGCAGCATGGGTTGTAGCCAGAACGTGACTACCAATCGGCTGTGGCAACTTGAACAATTATTCAAGGGACATGAGTCTGACAAACTACAAAAAACAAGAGGGACACTTACACACTAGCCTTAACAAGGGGTTTTAAGGAACAGATAGAATAATAGATTTTGCTTTGAAAATATAAAGGGGTCCAAAAAGAAATAAATATTTCTCCAGTGGTTTAGGGATAAAGAGGAATCAAAAAGATGTTAGAGAGAAACAGATTTTACTTTCAGTCTCTCTGTGCTTGAGTCGCTCATAAGCTAGTCGGAACTCCCAAACTGGTCAGACAATGTTATCCCTTATAACTGTCATAAAATCCTGAGACGTATTATTGCCACATTATAGATGTGGAAAATGAAACTCAGATTTGTTAAGGGACTTACACAAAGCTAATACATGTGGCATGATGCTTGCTGGAACTTTCCCATTGCCCCACAACTGGTCACAAGGGCCCCCAGTGCATTCTAGGTTTTTTACAGTGGGAAGAAAAGTGAAAGTACAAACCATTCCCTCCTCACTCCAAACCTATTGAGCTTCTAGCCTTAGGAGGAAGGGAAAGTTGTTTTTTGTTGTTGTTTTTTTTTAAGATTTAGTTATTTATTTCAGAGAAAGAGAGAAAGAGAGAAAGAAGAGTGGGAGGGGCAGAGGGAGAGGCAGAGAAAGAACCTCAAGCAGACTCCACACTGAGCGCAGAGCCTGGAACGGGGCTCAATCTCACAACCATGAGATCAACACCTGAGCCTAAACCAAGAGTCAGACAGTCAACTGATTGCACCACCCAGGGCCCCAGAAGGGAAAGTTTTGTTTTGTTTTTTTAAGATTTTATTTATTTATTTGACAGAGAGAAACATAGAGTACAAGCAGGGGAAGCGGCAGGCAAAGAGAGAGGGAGAAACAGGCTCCCACCTGAGCAGGGAGCCCGATGTGGTGCTCGATCCCAGGACCCTGGGATCATGAACTGAGCCAAGGCAGACACTTAACCGACTGAGCCACCCAGGCGCCCCAGGGAAAGTTTTTTATACTGTAAGAGATTGGAGCTTTAAGTAGATTTGACTTTTAATAACTGAGAGTGACCAAAAAGTAACAGAATCTTTTCAAGATATCATGAGGTGAAAAGACAGAAAATGGAAGAAGTTTTCACATTTATATCCTGAATTGAGAACATGTGACAAACCAGTTACAATTGGGGGTGGGAAATGGAGCAATTATCCAGAATCCTTCAAGAATCTCCACATAGACATAAATATGTATATTAGGTTCATCAAACAATTCTAGATGTAAAATTGGAATGGGAAAGATACTACGTATAGAGATAAGAATAGCCAATGGAAAATATTTAAAGCTACACGTATTCTGAACAGAAATTACCTGTGGATTATAGTATTTATGAGGATGTCAGAAGATGTTGGGTGAATCTTCTTTTGTTGTCCCAGAATTGATAACTAGGGCCCCAGCCGTGGCTAAAGAGGCATCACATACCTCACATTCCAAAGCCATTAATTGTGATCAGACGTTGCCTTTCCAGGCTACTAAAAGGAGGCAGACTCAGGTCCACCACCACAAACCATTGCTTCAGGGGGGAGAGAGGGATAATCACTGTTATGCGTCGTTAGTCTGGAGGGGCATTTTACAGCTCTTTCCTCCTCCTTCCTTACGGGAGCCTACAAGAAGAGGATTAATCTCCTATTCTGGACAGACATCTCCACAGGCAATCAACTTACTGTTTTGCCTACAGCTACGTAGGCAGGAGAAAAGAGAATGGACACAGATGGTAAGGTTGACAGAAGGGCTGGCTACAACCTGAAACTTGACCTGATTATCTTCTTTCTCTGACAAGTGAATGTAGAAACCACTGAACAAATCTTATTTCATTATGTATTTAAGCAAGACCATTCCCTGGCAGAATTTAAATGCAAATGATTACGTTAGAATCCTTCTCTCCCTTGTGGGTCTCCCACTATAATTCAGGGACTCGTTTTTCAAAGGGACAGTTGGCATATCTAGTTGAGGAAACTAGGTCTCTTTTCATTCTCACCCCTTACCTGTGAAATGTAAGCTAGGTAAGAGATGCAGACAAAGCTATATTGGTAAGGTATATATAATCTATAGATAATATCATATAGAGTCTAGTAGTGTGAGGGATATATTCTTCCCACTTGTAATACACACATACATATATAGAACCTTCCCATGAATCCTCTAGTCACGGGATGCCTGGGTGGCTCTGTCGGTTGAGCAACCAACTCTTGATTTTGGCTCAGGTCTGATCTCAGGGTTGTGGGATCGAGCCGTGTGTCGGGCTCCCTGCTCAGTGGGGAGTCCGCTGCTGCTCCCCACCCCCACTCACTCATGCTCTCTCTCTCTCAAACAAATAAGTCTTTTTAAAAAATCTTCTGGTCATATCATGTTTGTGAAAATCCATTTCAAACTGAAAATTTTTTAAAATACTGATTTAATTATGAAAGTATACTTGTAGAAAACAGCAATATTTAAAGATGAAAATTTTAAAAATCATAAACCTCAGGGATTCCTGGGTGGCTCAGTCAGTTAAGCATCTGCCTTTGGCTCAGGTCATAATCCCAGGGTTCTGGGATCAAGTCCCACATCAGGCTCCCTACTCAGCGAGGAATCTGCTTCTCCCTCTCCCTCTGCCACTCCCCGATTGTGCTCTCTCTCTCTCTCCCTCTGACAAATAAATAAAATCTTTAAAATAATCATAAACCTCTTCCTATTAATAACTACTTAACGTGTTGGTAAAGGGAAAGATTGATTGTAGTGTTCTACTATATCAACATTATGCCATATGCAGTTTTATATCCCACTTTGAAATTCTTACTTATACACATATTTGTGCTTATGAATAAAAGACCTGGAAATAAATGTTTCTGAATGTAGAATACTATCTATAGCAATAATAGCTCTGGGGTTGGTAACATAAGATGCATGAAAAGTAATAGGTTTCCAGGTCAAAAAAGAGACCTTAGAAATTATTGAGTGATATTTAAAATATTTAACAAATGGTTATGATAAAATCATTGACCGATCAGAACGGACACTAGGCACAAATAATTGGTTTGTCTGTACACTCATGTGTCTGAGTACTACTCCTGCATAAGAGAAGACAAAAGCCTTGAGAAGCCAAATAATCAAAGGTCACATTGATATTTGGCAACAAAACTATGATTACCATCTAAGACTCAATTTCCTGGCCAGGGTTTTTCCTACTATATCAAGTTGCCTCCTTATATGAAAGCTTTTTCAAATGTATAAGGTGCTATTTAAGTGTACATTCTAATTAATATTATGAACACGGTCAAATACATAGAAATTAGTATCCAGGCTCCAAAGTGCTATTAGGGAAAGCACATTTTTAAGAAAGTGTTTATCATAAAGAAATCTGAAAATCCCTTTGGCTTTTATTATAGATACATCACTTTATTCTATATAAATTCTTGTTGAAGGCAATACGCTTCAACTTTTTGTATACATGTAGTATTGCACAGTAATGTTATGTAAAATTTCAATTATAAAATTGTTCATGTCATGAATAAAATACATTTTTTCCAAGTTCTCTGTAAATTCATCTTTGACTTAATAAAGAAATATTTAGCAAAACGTTTCTTTCCTTTCTAATTAAATACCAGCTAACTCATTCTTACATGTACCTGTGAATTTTTCCACTTGCAAGTATAATAAATATAGCAGGGGTTTATTTACTATGTTTCCTGGATACCTAGTCTGACAGAAGCAAACCTGATGCATTTTCAGGAAACAGTTCAAAGATTGTATTTATTGGACAAAGTTGATTGAACATCTGCTCTGTACCATGCATTCAACTAGGCGCTCAGTATAAAGGGGAAATAAAGTAAGGTCATCCTTGTCCTGGTGGAGCTTAAGGTCTAGGACATTAAAAACAAACAAATAAACAAACTAACAGCAAACACTCTGAAATACTATGCAGATTGCATAAAGTACCAGAGCTTTGGAGAACTTGCATCACAAACATTCTCCAGTCAGCATCGTTCTGGAAGGAAACATGTTCCAGTCATTTGATCTTATCTGCCCAGACAAATGCATAATAATCATCCCTCTGTGAAACTATTAGAACACATTGTAAAGGAAGTAAAGGAGGTAGGAGGTGCTGTCTGGGGGGGAGTTGAGTTGTAAATACTTCCTGTTATCCCTGATGCATTTATCAAATGAAAGTGGACATTTGAAACCATAAGCGGGATACTGTTGGGAGAGCTCTACGATAGTTGTCATGGGACTCTACTCTTGCTCGTGCCCTTCTGGGCAGTTCTTGAGCACACGGATAAATCAATGACACTTCAGTTTTTCATTTCCACAACTACAAATATGGTATTACTATCTACCAAAGTCTGCAGGACGATGAGCAGTAATAATAAAACTTGTAGGGGGTTTGCCAACTTCCTCCTAATCCATACTCGCATTTTTGTGTCGTCCAAGTCGGCAACTTCTCCCCCCATCAGTCCTTTAATATAATCAGTCTGTGGCTTACCTTTTGAAATTGAGTCAATCTCACCATTGTTTAATGGTATTGTATACAGTAGTATATTTTCTAGTAACCAGTCAAAGCTAATAGCCTCCGTCAGATGGCCCTTCTTCATGGCCCCATGACACTGTTTCTCCTCTTCATACTATTTGACACATTGCATTTGTGTGACTTACTTGTTTGTATCTCCCACTAGACATATATTCTGTGAAGGCAGCAACATTTGTTTTGTTCACCATTGTGCATCATTCTTTCTCTAATGCCTAATGTGGTCTGGCACAGATAAAGAGCTTGGTATATATTTACTCAGTGAATGTGTGGATGGACAGTATGGCAGTGGACTCTGAATCCCTAGAGAATGGGGAGCATACATGTATCCCCAGCATCTAGCATCTTACCTAGAACTCCATAGGTCTTCCACAAATGTTCTAAATTGAAATGACAAAGTGGGTCAAGCTCCTTCAGATCAAAGATTTCGAGGTTGCTGGAACCTAACAGTACATGTTATTAGTTTCCAGGTAGTTGAGCAAGTACATTGTCCTATGAAAGATAAAAGTCAGAGCAAACTTAAGTTGAGGCCTGCAATAATAGTTCTTTGAAACTATCTGTGAGGTAAAGCTATATTGGGTGTTAAAAGTTTAAATCTGCCTCAGTTCTCTTGATTTCATGAAATTTGAATAGAGAAAAACTGCTTCCAAAGATTTATGGTTTTCCATCTAACAGATCCATTTACAATTTAAAGTGAGGAAATTTCATTTTTGCTGCATATAAATATTCTGTATATTAAATGAAAAATAAAAGGCTAATATAATTTTCAGCTGAAGGTCACATTGCAGGGTTAAAGGAAAACACAACCTTTAATAGTTGTACTAGGAAGAATTTCATGTAGAATAGCTCAAGACAAACTTGTGTCCATTTAAGAAGCTTGCTTTTTCTTATTATAAGGAACTAAATCAGTATAAATTATATTTAAATTAACTCCTCTCTGTGAGGCCACTTTGCTCCTTGTGTTGCTTAAATTATTGCATATATATGTTCTTCATTCCCTCTCCTTTATTTTACTGAGAAGGTAATGAATATTGTAAATTCAAAGCACATGACACATGCCCCACAATTAATTCTTTTCTTCCTTCCTTCCTTTCTTTTCTTCTTTCTCTTTCTTTCTTCTTTTTTCCCTCCTTCCTTCCTTCTTTCCTCCCTCCCTCCTTCCTTCTTTCCTCCCTCCCTCCTTCCTTCCTTTTTTTTCCCTTTCTCTCTCTTTCTATTTAGAGAGAGAGAGTGTGTGCACAACCACGTGCAAGCAGGAGCCGGTGGCGGGGGGCGCAGAAGAAGAGGGAGAGAGAATCTTAAGCAGGCTCCATGCCCAGTGCAGAGCCCAACATGGGACTCGATCTCACGACCCTAAGATCATGACCCTGAACTGAAATCAAGAGTCAGATGCTCAACTGACTGAGCCACCCAGGCACCCCTCAATCCACTTTCTTATTAACAGAATCCTATTTTTTGTTCAAGTATCGAGTGTCCTTGAGCAAGACAAGAGGTAGGATGCCTTATAAGCTCCAGATGTAAATCTTAATTAGGATAAGAAAAACAGTAACTCAATCCCCTTTATCTATGATTGACTTAATCTTTGACAATAAATCAAAATATTTCTCCATTACCCCATTTTCACGTATTCATTACTTCAGTGCTTATTTATTGAGTGCTTACTATGTACTAGATTAAATCAGGGAAACTCTGGTTGCAGATTTTATAGGATGCCCCATCCCAGGTGTCGGATATAGCCAATACTCTAATGCAAACTAAAGACTCCATGAAGTAATGAAATACTTCGCTGAATGATTTTTTTTAAGATTTTTTTTTTTAAAGATTTTATTTATTTATTTGACGGAGAGAGACAAAGCAAGAGAAGGAACACAAGCAGGGGGAGAGGGAGAAGCAGGCTTCCCACTGAGCAGAGAGCCCGATGTGAGGCTCGATCCCAGGACCCTGGGATCATGACCTGAGCTGAAGGCAGACGCTTAACGACTGAGCCACCCAGGCGCCCCTAAGATTTTATTTATTTATTTTCAGAGAGAGAGAGAGAGAGAGAGAGAGCACGAGTAGAGGGAGTGGCAGGCAGAGGGAAAAGCAGGCTCCTTGCTTAGCAAGGAGCCTGATGCGGGATTCAATCCCAGGACCCCAGGATCATGACCTGAAACAAAGGCAGATGCTTAACTGATTATTATTATTTTTTTTTAAGTAGGCTCCACTCCCAGTGTGGAGCCCAATGCGGGACTTGAACTCACGACCCCGAGATTAAGACCTGAGCTGAGATCAAGAGTCGGATACCTGACTGACTAAGCCACCCAGGTGCCCCCTGAATGATTCTTTATAGAATTATCTTGAAAAAGTTACACATCTTGGGTAGGAGAAATAAAGCCATGCAATGTCTAACAAAACTCTATATCAAATAATTTAAGTTTATTTTTCTAATGTTGTTTGTGTAACACCAAATTGTTCTTACACTTTTATTGCCCCTGAGTTACAGGTGTAGATATTTTATGCATTATCTCAAATAATCAAAATAGTTAAAATGAGGGGGTAAGATAAACACTTTAGTTAGATAATCAGTGTATTAAGGGTCGCAGGTGCCAAATAGCACTTGAGATAAGGTTAAAAAAATTTAACTAATTGGAATTCAACTTAATTGATACCTAAGGGACCAAAAAAAGGGGGTGCGGCTAAAAATAGTTATTCACATGATAAAAGGTATAGCCCATAAAAAAGTTATGGCAGTCATACCAAAAATACCAAATCACACATGACCAAATTATGTAAAATAAATATTATTTAAAATGAGGATAAATTGACAGAAACAAATATATAGCAGGAGGCAACACAATACCATCAGGTACAATATACACTGAGTAGACAAAAACAAAGATCCAGGTTGTATTTTCAGAATATAATTAATAATTAACAATGTTGAACAGGGGCGCCTGGAAGGCTCAGTCGGTTAAGCATCTGCCTCCGGCTCAGGTCATGATCCCAGGGTCCTGGGATCGAGTCCCACATCGGGCTCCCTGCTTAGCAGGGAGTCTGCTTCCCCTCCTACACCTCCCCACTCTCTCTCTCTCAAATAAATAAAATCTTAAAAAAAAAAAAAAGCCGAACAAATAGCTATAAATTGAATGTCATATTTTAAAACATATACAATGCCTCCTTGTCTAAGAACCATAAAGTATTTTCAAAAATTGGTCCCAAATAAAACTTCGATAATTTCCAAAAAGAAGAAATAGCAGAGGTCACTCTCTAGCTCAAATTTCTAAATAGAAATTAATATCGAGAACTAAAATAGGAAAACATTCCAACTACCTAAATTTTTAACCCCTTTTATAATTGGGTTAATTTGAGATGAAATAAAAATAAAATTATGGAACACTTAGGAAAAAATAAAATACACTATAACATTTCAAAAGTTTGAGATGCAACCAAACTGTAATAGAAATAAATCCAGAATCATAAGTTATATCTTTATTTAGAAAATAAAAAATCTAATATGAAATGGGGATAATAGGTTTGGAGAAATGGTAAAAAAAATTGTATCAAGGAAATTACAGGGTAAAAAAAATACAAAAAAATTCAAAAATTCAAAATTGAGTAATTTTTTCTTTGAAGAAGCTAATATATACCAGACTTCTGAAAAATATAACCAGAAGAAAGATAACACAAAATTCAAAATGAGAAAGACAGACAAGGTTTTTAATATTAGAATATATGATATGTGTATAAGTTTGTTCTAATTTTTTATAAAACATATAGCTTTACAGGAAAACATAAATTACCAAATTTAACTGAAGAAAAAGTAGAGAGTCTAAATAGACAAAAATAAAAATGGAGAAAGAATCTGAAAATGTAGTCCTTCCAGGGCAGGACTTCAAGGCAAATAGTTTACTAATAAATTCAAGGATCAGATAACTGTCATGGTATATAATCTTTTCAGAAAATAGAAATGTTTGAAAAACAACTCAGTTTATTTTGTTACCATATTATCAAATACATAAATAGACAATTTTCCCAAAACATTAATAAGTGCCTGTGTGTATTCAAAATTCTGGATCAGAGCTGTTCTAGGGATACAGACCTGAGTGATTCCTACTCTCAAGGAGTTCAGAGACTAGGGAGGGAAGACATATAAAATCAAATGTTATAGTTAGCTAAACCCACTGCGAGCAGTTTGGCAAACTAAACAGTCTGAATGAAATTTCTAGCACAAATGCTGCATTACAGTGGTCACAGGAAAATAAGGAAAATCTTCAAAGGGCAAAAAAATTAAAAAATAGTGAAATTACAACTGAAAGTGAGGGATAAGCAAGCATAAAATCTAGGACTATAAAGAATAAGTCTTGGGCCTCCTATAAGGAAGTGAAGTAGAATCCGAGAACCACCCATCAAGCTGAGATACTCGAGAGGGGACTAAAGGGGTCAGAAATTCATAGAAGCATTCGGCCCAAAGGTGAAGCAAATGCCAATTTTTCTTGGAGGGCAGTATGCTCCATTAGTTCCTCAGGACTCCCACAGATGATAATCAACCATGTATTATTTCAGAATAAAAATCTGCCAAATGAAGACTCAAGTTTCCATGTGTGTCAGCAGAACAAAACACTGGATGTAGACCACCCTGAGCTCATATTGTATTTATCAGTTCATTCTGATTGCCAAATTCTATTTTCACCATTTATTCATCCACTCTCTTGTCAACATGCATTTGGCTTCTTTGTTTTTGCTACTTTGGACAGTTCTTATTTTCTTTTTTTTTTTTAAGACTTCATTTATTCATTTTGAGAGAAAGAGAATGCGTAGCGGGGAAGGGGAGAGGCAGAGGGAGAGGGAGAAACAGACTACCCGCTGAGCAGGAAGACCAATGTGGGGCTCGATCCCAGGACCTGGAGATCATGACCTGAGCTGAAGGCAGATGCTTAACCATCTGAGCTGCCCAGCTGCCCAGCTACTTTGACCAGTTCTAAGGTAAACTTTAGTGAACATGTGTCCTGATATATGTGTGCAATAATCTCCCTTAGGTAAACACCCAGGAGTGGAACTGCTGGGTCAGCATACCTGTGAATCTATCTTTTAAGTTTACAAGATAATGACAAGCTTTTTGTTTCAGAAATAGCTGAATGTGTATTCTTACTAGCAACAGAAGACATTTTGTGCAGCACTGCTATTGTCACTTTTAAGTTTTCACCAATCTAGTGAGTGCAAAATCATATTTCATTGTGGTCTTGGTTTGCAGTTCCCTGACTAATCAAGCTGAATATTTCTTACTGTACTTGTTAGCCATTTTGCTCCACTGTCTTCTGTCCACTTTTCTATTGGTTTGTTTGGACCTGGTTTCAGTTTTTATCCATCTGTTGACCTAGTCCATTTCATTATTCTTGGACCACAGGACAAATTAAATACCCAACATTAGGAGGTCCCCAGTACACCATGTCTGGAAACTACTGTGGCATTTGTTCATGATGTTTGTTCCCTAAGCGTGGTTGGCTTTCCCGTTCTCCAATGGACCTTCAACTCAGAACAAATACCATCTGATCTTTGAAGATAACCCAAATCTGACAAAATTTGTCCTGTATACCAACAGCACTTAATTCATAGCACTCTAGTAAACCACATGTGTACAGTGATGCAGATGACTATCTCCACCCTCTCTACTTTGAAAACAGAAGCTTCTTGATAGCAGGGACTGTGCTTATTTATCTCTGAATCTTCAAAAGTTAACAGTAGTTGGAACAAATGAGGCATTAAATGTCCAAAAATCAGAAGAGGATGACTTTGCTAATTTCAAAAACATTCTGTTCACATTGTTAAAAGAGAGGCATTACAGAGAAGATTTAAGTTCTTTCTTTAACAAACATTTGTAGTAAGGCATTTTATTAGTCAACTTCAGAAAATCTCAGTTCCACTTTCAGATACTTTATTGTGTTATCAATCATGTGACCCAGTTTAGGTTTGGAAAACATGATTACTTTAGGACTAGGTACTACTACCATGGGACTTACACAGACAAATATAAAGATTTCCTGTGCTCAAATAATTTGGTTATATTTTATAAGGAGCATAAAACAAACAAAAATAGCTGTGTTACAAGGGAGGATATAAATTGTATTATGCAACTAGGAAGAATTGAGGCCATCACCATAAATAAATAAATAAATAAATAAATAAATAAATAAATAAAACAACCAATTCGTAATAAGTTAAATACTTAAGGAATAGATATATTAAATTGCCATAGAAATACTTATTTCCATGCTCCACCGGCGTCTTAATCTTCATCCTCAATTTTTTTTTAAAGATTTTATTTATTTGAGAGAGACAGAAAGAGAACACAAGCGAGCGAGCGGGGAGGAGGGACAGAGGGAAAGGGAGAAGCAGACTCCCCGCTGAGCCAGGAGCTGGATGGGGGGCTCAATCCCAGGACCCCCAGATCATAACCCGAGCCGAAGGCAGACGCTTAACCCATTGAGCCACCCAGGTGCCCCCTTAATGATTTGATTCATGTTAAATGGGAGATTTAATAGGTAAAATATCCATCCATCCATCTACTCAAATTCACTCATTCACACTCAACCAACAGAGGCATAAAAGTGTGCTAAGTTTGCTGCTTCTTTTAAGTAACTGTTTTTTCACCTGGATGAAAGAAAGCTGAGCTTCTGGGACTGTCTCAGTGCCCTAGACATTTAATTAATACCAGAATAACGAACACACTTCAGTCTTCATGGAATAGGGGAAAGCACTTATAAGTGAAATATCAGCAAATACGGCCAAGAGGCCTCCATGGCAGAAGCAGTGTCATATAAGGGTTAAGGACAAAGGGTGCGGGATCCAACAGAGTTGGGATCAAATCCAGCCTCTAGTTCTTACACACACGCCCCCATTATCAGTTTCCTCATCTGTAAAATAATAATAAATACTTCATAGATTCGCTGGAGAATCAGAAGCAGTAATGGAACACACAGTGTTCCAAAGTGCCTGACCCCCCAATAAACGGTATAATGCCAGCCTCCGCTGAGGGAATATTAGAAATGTTCCAAACCGAGCTCGGTTCTCGCCTCGCCCCACTAGCGGCCCCTGCCGGCCCACCCCGCGGTGGGTCTCCCGGTGTTCGGCCCCTACAGCCGCCTCTGTAAAGCGCCCCAAATGGCCGCCCCTTGCTCCGGGTTTCCAGGCGGCAGAGCGGAATCATTGAGCAAGGGGACCCGCGACTACACAGCTATCTCGCCCACGCCATTTGCGCCGAATTTATTAGAACGCGGCCCTCCACTCATCTCCCTCCTACAGCCAACCCCACGGGCGGCTCAGAAAAGGGCCTTTACTCGAAAGCTAGGGCTTATCTCCCGGCTGCGACCGGGTTACAGGACACTGCCTCCCGAGCAGCAGCAGGATGCTGCCCCGCGCCCCTGGCCGCACTGCGGGCTAACTCCTGCATCTGCGTGGTCAGGGGTTCGAGCACCGCCGCCGGGTCCTCGGGCCGGGACGCTCACCCGCTCCTTGCCGCTAACAGTGCAGCGCGTCCCCGGTAGAGCAGCGGCCGCGAGCTAGGCCCCGCCTTCGATTTCGCCCGCGCTTTGCCGCCTTCATTCGGCGTCTGAACTTGGTCACCTCCTGCTCAAACGTCAGCAAAGAAATAAAATATTCACTCGGCAGCACTCCGGAGCGCCACACCAGGACAGCACTTGGCACTTTCGCGCCATCCCACTCCCGCGTTCTGAGGGGGCGGGTCTACGGCGAGGAGCCGCCCCCTCTGTCGCGCGACCCTCCGATCCAATCGGAGGCAGCATCAGCTAACCCTAATTTGCATAGAAGCTTCTCTATATAGGCTCAGGGACAGAGGCCTCCGCTGCTTAAAAACCATGCGCTACTTATGCGTGGATACCTCCTTACCCCAAGTGGGACCCAAATTCTAGACAGGATCCCAGTCTGCATGTGCACATTATAGCGAGGTCCCTACCTGGCACCGCGCTCTCCAGACTACGTCCCAGGGGAGCGGCGCTGGATCCCCATTGCGAGCCCTACGGGTCATACCTCCCCCTCCTAAGCCCCAAGTCCGCCGTCTGCAGCCCGGAGCCACCCGCCAGGGTAGGAACTTCCACGGCACAAGGCAGGGCTTCATCTGACACACCTAGGTCCCACATTCACACAGTAAATAGAAAGTGTTGGCTCTTTTCCTGACGTTCTGAGGGCCCTTAAAAGGGCCTTTTAGGGATTTGAAGAGAAGCCGCAGAGACTGCTCAGCCGCCGAAGCCATACAAGGTGCGGCCCTGGCGTTTCAGCGCGTACACCACGTCCATGGCGGTGACCGTCTTGCGCTTGGCGTGCTCCGTGTAAGTCACCGCATCGCGGATCACGTTCTCCAGAAAGACTTTCAGCACTCCCCGGGTCTCCTCATAGATGAGCCCAGAAATGCGCTTGACACCACCTCGGCGGGCGAGCCGGCGGATGGCGGGCTTTGTAATGCCCTGGATGTTGTCCCGGAGGACCTTCCGGTGGCGCTTGGCGCCTCCCTTCCCCAGCCCTTTACCGCCTTTTCCGCGACCAGACATCCTCCCGACCCAGAGAGCAAGCAGCTAATGGTCGTGGAAGCGTAGAGCAGGGCTTATAGTTCCTGGTAGCGGACCTGTTTGAAAACCTCAAGAAAGTGGGCGGAGCTCTAGGCCCCAGGTGATTTTTGTCTTTCCTCTAATAATGAGCGAAGGAGCCGTAAGCAGAACAAGACTGGTATTTGTTGTTTGATTTCTTGGGAAAACTTTTATTTTTGCCATAAAACTGAGGAAAGAGTCAATGGAATTTATATTGCTTTTTCTCAACGCTTAAATAAAAATAGACCAGATCCTTTTGGCGCTCGTTTCCTCCCTCCCCTCCCTCCTTCCCATCTCTCCCCGACTCCCATCTCTCGCGCGCGAATTCCAATTATTTTTCAAAAGGAATGCGTCCATTAACAAACCCGAGGTTCTCACATCTCCCACTTACAAATTCAAAGTTCTTAAAAATAATGATGCCACGACGGTAGCTTTAAAGAGTGATTTCTACTGCAGATCGCCCATCAGGAGGCTCTCAATCCTTTCTTAAGAGAATCCCTGAACAAATATGAAACTTTCAATAACGTCACCGCTCTAGGATACAGGACTCTGTCTTCCCAAAAGGGTTTACTGCAATAAAAGGTAGCGGTATTTAGAGGAGGATTCATAACTCTTTGTCAAGCATTTAACATCTGGAGGAAAGAATATTTTAGTAAATTGTGCTCCCTGTCCCAAGTCTTGAAAGATAAGCTTTTCCAGGAAAAGCTTTGTAGTAAATATTTGTATGTGTGTCTGAATGCTTATAACTTACCCATCCTTACCCATCTGCATAACACAGAAAGTACTTTTTTTTATTTTAAAGATTTATTTATTTGAGAGAGCGAGAAAGTACATGAGAGGGGGGAGGGTCAGAGGGAGAAGCAGGCTCCTCGCTGGGCAGGGAGCCCGATGCGGGACTCGATCCCAGGACTCGATCCCAGGACTCCAGGATCATGACCTGAGCCGAAGGCAGTCGCTTAACCAACTGAGCCACCCAGGCGCCCAGTACTTTTTATTGTTAAAGATAAATTAAAAGAGTCCTCAGAGGGGGCGCCTGTGTCGCTCAGAAGGATTAAGGTTTAAGGGGCACTCTTGATTTCAGGTAGGTCATGATCTCAGGGTCATAAGATTGAGACCCAGCGTGCCCCCCACCACCCCAGCTGGGAGTCCGTTCGTCCCTCTCCACCTCCCTCCCTGCTCCTCCACTCACTTGTCCCTCTCCACCCCCCTCCCTGCTCCTCCACTCTCTCTCTAAAATAAGTGACTCTTAAAATAAAAGATCCCTCAGAATACTGTTTGTATGGCTGCAAAAAATCCTGAATAGTCATATTGTACTACATGATTTTCATCTTTGACTCACAGGGAAGAAGAAAGTCTATCAGATCTGGAAGAGATCAGGATTCTTATAATGGTAAATTGGTTGATTATATTTACTAAGACAAAAAATCGAGGTTAGAACAAATTTTTCAAGTTAGAAATCATTCTTGCTTACAAGAATAAAAGGAAAAAGTGTTCAAAATAGTAACAATAATTGTCAAAAATTTCCCTTGATACAGGCAAAATTTAAGCAAAATTTGCAAAATTCATATCAGGAACATGTTAATAACTGCATCAGAAACTTGTATGTCCATTTATTTAACTCATCTAGCAGTTATTGGATGCTTACTAATGTATTTAATCTTCAAAATAACACTGGGATAGGCGCAGAGCCTACCCAAGTCAACCGGTAAGTGGTAGAGCCAGGATTTGAACCAAGGCAGTCTGGCTCCAGGATGACTGACTTAATCATGACAATATGCCGCTTCTCAACTCCAAAGACATTTATTGAGTTCCTACTATATATAGGTTAATCAGTGTTCTAGGCAATAAGGACATGTACAGAAATCGCTGAAAATGATTTCAGAAATCAAATCTTTATTAGGATGGTGGGATGGTAAATTTTACTTTTAAAATGGTTACTATAATCTCCATAAAATGTCGCTTATTTTAATGTGTTTACAACACATAGCAGAGTACTTGTATAATTATGGGAAATGTTGAGGTAACTGAAATTACATCAATGAATTAGTAAAAAATAATTTCTAATAAAAAAAACTTACTTTGTTCCAAATGTTATGGCTCTGCAATTTGGGTAAGGACAGTTGCTCCCGTTCTTCTTTAGTCTTTTCATGACCTCTGAGCATCGCATGTGCAGTAGAGGGCTGGAAAAAGGGACAGCCAAGTGCCATCACAATGTCTTACGCGACCTTATTTACCTCCAGGCTCAGAATCGCCATGGAGAACATGATCAGCGCGGTGACCACTAAGGAGTAAGCCAAGACCAAGACTCCGTGCCTCAGAGACTGATCTTGCAGCCTCTCCCTGGAATCCAGAGACTCTTTTCAGGCTCATAATCTCAAAAGACAGGAGATGTTAAGTTTTGGCTAAGCGAGCTTGTTCTGCAGTCTGTGAAGAAAGCATTCACGTCTAGTGTAGCACTAGTTTCGCAGTCCCTAGAAGCTAAGATTGGCAACCTGTGAACGGCAGAACTGCTCGGGGAGTCCAGTGTCACCTGGTCTGGTTAAGAAAGTTTAGATGGCCAGTTCAGTGCGAGGCATCTTTTGGAGCCAGCTCCCCACACTGCTGGGTAGCAGCAGGCGCATCTGGGTTTGCAGGAGACCAGGCGCTTGTCTAAAGAAACGGCAGTTAGAGGGGTACTGTTGCCCACAAGCGCGGTGTCTGGAGTCAGCTAAACTGGCTAAGGATGCTATATAACGTGAGAAAATCCACCTAGGGGGCACAGCACCGTGGGACGCAGCACCGGAGGGCTCATCTTGCGACCTCCATTGCTTGAGGCGTTTCTTGCTTGAGTGTTTTTGTACTTGTACGGGTAGCTCTTCCGGATTTTTCAGTTTCTAACCGTGGTTCCTTAATTCTTAAGACGTTCTTGTCCCAGGAGCGAACTTGGACGTTGAAATCTCAGGGGCCAAAAAATTCAACGGAAGCCCCAAATGCGGAACGGTCCGGTCCTAGCCTCTCATATGAGAGGCTATGTAAATGAGGGCTAGGAGTTTGCTCTTTTGACTGGACAGAGCTGGAGAAGGCGGTCCCTTTGCCAGGAGCTCTGGTTGGGAGCGGAGCCTGCCTGTCATTGGTCAATAGAGCCGAAGATGTTGCTGCGCCCAATGGGAAGGCGCTGCCTAGTGTCAGCAAAGTGATAGAGGCAGTTCCGGTGTTGGTAAATTACATTCACCTACTGAGAACCGTGTCTCTGTGTTTTTCCTCTCGCAGGAGTTTTAGGCGAGAGGTAAACATGTCTGGTCGCGGAAAGCAGGGCGGCAAAGTGCGGGCCAAGGCCAAGTCTCGGTCTTCCCGCGCGGGCCTGCAGTTCCCGGTGGGCCGAGTCCACAGACTGCTGCGCAAAGGTAACTACGCGGAGCGAGTAGGCGCTGGGGCGCCGGTGTACCTGGCTGCGGTGTTGGAGTACCTGACGGCAGAGATCCTGGAGTTGGCTGGCAATGCGGCTCGTGACAACAAGAAGACCAGGATAATCCCTCGCCACCTGCAACTCGCCATCCGCAACGACGAGGAGCTAAACAAGCTGCTGGGGAAAGTCACCATTGCTCAGGGCGGCGTCCTGCCCAACATCCAGGCCGTGCTGTTGCCCAAGAAGACGGAGAGTCAGAAGGCGAAGAGCAAGTGACCCTGACGCCACCACAGGGGAGCTGGCTTCCCCAGCAAAGGCTCTTTCCATAGCCACCCCGCAGTATTTTTCAATATACTCGATGTCATGGAAGTCTGCCGCGATCTAGTGGGGAGGTGGGTGGCGAGGGGCCCGCCGAGTCCGGGGCCAATAAAGTCGGTGAAAATCGTGTGGTCGAGAGAGCTATGTAGTCTCGGGGACCTTCCGGATGACCCGGGGGGCAGCCAGGAGACCTCTGGAGCAGGTAGTGAGGGGTTGGTTTCTGCCGTTTTGTGGACTACTTTGGTCCGCACCCTCGAGGTGTTTTGTGGGCGGTCGAGGGAGACCATGAAGGACCCACTGGCCGGAGGTGGGCAGAATTGGGATCTCTCCCTACTCGCCTTAATGCAAAAGAGAAGCAGACTAGGGTGCGGGGGCGTCAGGGGGATTATTTTTACCTGTCATTCTCAGGGCCTTCACTCGTGTCTTGTCTGGGCTGTTCATGGGGACCCAGTTCTGAAGACGCAGTGGGGGCTAGCTGGTGTCGCGCAGGAAGGTGGCTCTCTGGCCATACTTTTCAAAAAGTATGGGAGTAACTTTCCGTCTTGGAAGAGTGTTCTGATGACACAGTGCCCACCAGATTTTTCGTAGCCTAATAGCTGTTGTGTTTTCATGTTTTGGGTATCAGATATTTCTATATACACATTTATGTTCCCATTTCTTTAAAATGAAGGGAACATCCAGTAATATGTGTAATATAGAAGCATGAGTCATAAGTAAATTTGTTCCCCCCGACACTCATGTTGCATAACAGTGCAGTGTCTTTAGTCATACATTACTTATGCTTAGGAGCTTTTAAGAGATTTTTTCATGATGGTCTTGTCTCCATCATATCATACTCCTTTGGAAATGTAATCAGTTTGATTTTGCTTCCTAACAACAAATAATCTACTTGAAGTCTCGTGTTCATTCCCGCCTTAGCCTGGAGTAATGACCTCGTTCCAACAGTACTGTGGGGGTAGCATTGCTTGATTGTACAGCACTGCTTTCATAAACATGAAATGTGAGAAAATGTAAGGATAAATGACTTAAGTGCCAGAAGTTACACATTTCAGATCTGGAATCCACATTTAAAAGTTAAATAGCCGTCTTGGGCGCCTGGGTGGCTCAGTTGGTTAAGCGACTGCCTTCGGCTCAGGTCGTGATCCTGGAGTCCCTGGATCGAGTCCCACATCGGGCTCCCTGCTCGGCAGGGAGTCTGCTTCTCCCTCTGACCCTCCCCCCTCTCATGTGCTTGCTCTCTCTCATTCTCTCTCTCTCAAATAAATAAAATCTTTAAAAAAAATAAAAAATAAAAATAAATAAAAGTTAAATAGCCATCTTATTCTGTCCTTAATTGACCCTTCCATTTCACCCTTTTCTACAAGCTTCATCCTGGCCCACAGGGCCCACAGCACAGATCCCAGTTCAGATTTCACATCTTTGGTGTCATCTTTCCTATGAGTCAGAGTTGAAGTCTTCCTGAAAAAACATTATGGTATTTCTTCATCCTTAGTAATGGGTGGCCCATTTTCCCACGCGGACTTTCTTTATTTCTTCCCCAGTATTTATTGAGCTCTTCAGTATGCCATGCTCAATACCAGATGATGGGAGTACAGCTGTGAATAAGGCCAACTAGATTTCCACTCTCTTGGAGCTCACTTCTTTTTCTTGGTACCTGATGACAGAACAATGAACAAATAAGTTAATATCGGAAAAAGGATTCACCTTCAGCTTCCATCAATACTTGTGTCTCCCTGCTGCTTATGCAGTGAATGAATGTTGGGATTACTTCTCCCACGTGGTCATCTTTTTGAGGTGTACAAAGATCAGGCTACACGTAGTACCTCTGTTAGGAGGCAGATTATTGCCCCCAAATTCCTGAGGAGAATAGACCCCAAGGCTACCATGGTCAGCAGGTGCCAAGATGTCCACAGCTATTTACTGCACTCCCACCTTCCATACGGAAGGCTTCTTCATATGTTAAACAGTCCTAATGCCAATTTTGAGGACTGAGACTGTTCATTTATATACACATTAGGCATATATTAGGTGCTGAATAAATTAAAAGAAGCTCCATTTCCTACAAGATATGGGCTTACTCTTATAGGTTAAGGTATAGGTCACTGTAATTAATAGGATTTTGTTTTGTTTTTATTTTTATTTTTAAAGATTTTTAAATTTATTTATTCACAAGAGACAGAGAGAGAGAGAGAGAGACAGAGGCAGAGGGAGAAGCAGGCTCTCCACGGAGCAGGGAGCCCCATGCGGGGACTCGATCCCAGGACCCTGGGATCATGACCTGAGCCGAAGGCAGACGCTTAACCGACTGAGCCACCCAGGCGTCCCTTGTTTTGTTTTTAATGCTCAATCATTAAGACAGTTCTCCGTATTATCACTCTGGGGACATGGTGCGCAGTGGAGAAAAAAAATGTGTGTATATATATAATATGTAGATATCCAATGCTAGTTTTGACATTTAAGTCTTAGTTTCCTAAAAGATTTGAGGCACCTGAAAGATTATTACTAAAACAGTAACAAAATAAGAACAAGGATCACTAAGACATTTATAAGAAAAAGGCATTTTTCCTTTCTCTCTGAAGATTCAGAGTTGTCTGTCTAAGCCTGTTACCCGAGGAGCAAGACAGACATGATAGAAAGTACAATGCCTGCCCCCTTACCCACACCACCTCCACTGCCCCAGGGATTCTGTTTCCTCTCAAATCCTCCCCCTGCCACAAGTTTCCACCGGTCTTTCACCATTTCTGTTTTTGAGGGTTTTTTTAAAAACCTGAATAATTTATTGGCAGTTAAAGATGCATACCTCCTGCAAAATCAATTCAGCCTGTGATCCTTGAACAAATAGTTCTTGCCAAGATATGATTGTTAATTTAAAAGGACAATATTTCTTCAAGCACAAGACCACAAAGAAGACTTAGGACAGAACTGGGTGGGACCTGAATTCTGATTTTGTTTTAATACGTTTATAATCCATAGTTGTATTTATAGACACACATACTCTTTCCTGCCAAGATAAGCCATTCGTGTGGCAGGCTGTGACTTGGGCAGGATTTGTGCTTTGTTTTTCCTGTGGGGCCAGTCTCGTCTTCGTGTCTCTGAGAACTGGTCTGTTTAGTTTTGTCTGCCTGGAACCGAAAGGTTTAGTCTGGCCCTATAATTGGTGATGCCTGGCCTATGATATGCAAACTCTTCACAAATGCCCCTGGAATGTCATATACCATGGTGTCTAAGGACTCCAGCTCTCTGGAACAACACTCAAGCTCAAAGCCACTCTGCTCCTTACTAGTTAGATGATTTTGGAAATGTTACTCAATTTCCTTAAACCTCAGTTTTATTTATTAAGTGGGCATAATAGTAGAGTTTACATCAGTGGATTTTGCAGAGGATTCATTGAGTTAATGTGAATGAGGGCACTAGAGTTCCCCATGTAGAAACATGTTCAGCGAATAGTAATTATTCTTATTTTTATGTGCAACTGGATTTAGAGTGGGTTGCAACAATTCTGGGACCTACTAAGATAGAAGAACATGGCATTCTCGCAGTCCTGTGACTTTTCTGATAGCAAACCATAAAAACAAGTTTAATGGCTGTTTTACTAATTACAGGACATCCACAACCAATCTGTAACAGGAAAGAGAGTAATAAATGGTTAAAGCTTGTTAACCGTTCAGGTTAAAACCTTAATTTGCATTTCCCCCCTCCCTAAAGATGACCTAGTTTGGAATTAATGGCTGACATACACCCATACACGGAAACTTTTGATTCAACAATTTATTGAGTATATATTATGTGTGAAACCTATGATTGATACCCAGCTGTTCAGAAAAATGATTATAACAAAAAGGTGATTACAGTGTAGCAGGCTACATGTAAAGAAAGGGAGATGCCCAGGGTGTTACAGTAACAGGGAATGGAAGCACCTGTATCACTCAGCCTGGTGGGGAATGGCACCTGAGATAGGTCTAGTTGTGCGAGTTAGCCTAACATGCTAGAGTGTTCTGGACAGAGAGGCAGCATGCACCAAGGCACAGGAGTCAAAGGACAGTGGCTGCAGTTGGATGTGAGAGAATCTAGGGGATAAGGCTGTTGGGGAGTCATAACTAAAAGTCGGCATCCAGAGGGAATATACATACACAGAATATATGTATAGATGTGTAAGTGGATGTATAGAAAACAGCCCAGCTGAACAGGGGATGTGGGGATCCATGAGATCTGATGGACTGACAGAGGAATGGGAGCCACTGAGGACATGGAGGGAGGACGTGGCCCAAGGAGAGAGACTCTGTCAAAGGATGGAGATTTCTCACGGTTTGGATCCCTGCACTCCTGGACACCCCCTAATTTGCTTGTATTTTGCCGTATAATTAGAAAATGTTCTTTGAACGTTATTACGTTCTCCTATCCAGGAAATGCTGACAGGCTGGCTCAGCTTACTAATGGAGTTGGAATGGATATGCTTTTTTACCCTTTGCGTTTTCATGTGGCACATGCAGAAGCTCGGGGTCTATATGGTGACAACAAGAGCATTTTTTTTAAAAAAGCTGAGAACAATGTTGGTAAAGAGCCCTTTAAAAATATGTCCTTTATTATCATTCCATTTAGTTGAATAGTTTTTTTACATGTTTTAATTTTAATTGAAGTTTTAATTTTAAAGAAGTTATAGAAACAGTGGTGACTTATTAACTCAGAAAACCAATGTAGTTAATTAATTAATTAATTAACTTTCTTAAGGAAAGGTATATTGCTTATAAGTATTATCTGTAGAAAGTTATAGTGATTTTTATTGAGGTATAATTGACAAATAACATTTTCAGGTATATAACATAATGATTCAATATTTGTGTATTTTTCAAAATGATCACCGTGGTAAGTCTAGTTAACATCTATCACCATTCATAGTTCCATTTTTTTTCTTGTGATGAGAACTTTCGAGATTTACTCTCTTAGCACTTTCAAATATGCAATACAGTATTATTAACGATAGTCACCACGCTGTACATTACATCCCCATGACTTCATTATTTTATAACTAGAAGTCTGTACCTTTGACTCTCTTTACCCATTTTGCCCAACCCTCCCAATGCACCCCTAGCTCTGCCTACCACCAATCTGTGGTCTGTATCTAGGAACTTGGTGTGTTTTTTTTTAGTTCCATATATACATGAGATCATACAGTATTTGTCTTTCTCTGACATATGACTTATCATAGTACCCTCTAGGTCCATCCATGTTGTCAAAAATGGTAAGATGTCATTCTTTTTTATGACTGAATAATAGTTGTGTGTGTGTGTGTGTGTGTACCACATTTTCTTTATTCATTCATCTATTGATGGACACTTAAATTTTTTTCACATCTCAGCTATTGGAAATAATACTGCAATGAACATAGGGGTGCATATATCTTTTTGAGTTAGTATAATGTAGGTATTTTCAAATGTTTAAAACAAGAGAAATTTGACCCAAACAAATCAAATTTTTTTTTTTAATTAGCTAATGTTTAGTTTCCTAAGGGAGGGAAGTGGACCTAAGAGGAACAGAAAAAAAACAAACAAAAAAGCCAAAAAAAAAAAAGAAGAAGAAAGGGAGCCAGCTGGCTTTAGGCAGATATGAAATCACCACTGTAAAGCTTTATTTTGTTTTCTCTATAAGGAGAGGAAAGAAAGTTTAGGTGTTGAAAACATATTTTAACATACACATACAGAAAAGAGAATGGCAGCACTTTTGGATAGTAACATGGGTCCTTGATAATTTTATCAAGCCATGAAGTTAAAAAGCCAATACTCCTTGACTCTAATTTATGGAAGTGAAGGAGGGATAAGCCCTGTATTCAGTTATCTATTTTTTAAAGACAAATCAGACCAACCAGTCTGCTTATGAGGGTTTATTTGCTTTCTCTTTTAAAGTACTTCTCAATGAACTATCTTGTTCGTGTCGAAAGCCCATGTAGCAACTGCAACTCTAAAACACCCCTGGTGAAATTGTTTATTAGGGAGAGAGGTGTACAAATTCCTGTGAAAATGAGAACACGTGAAGGAAGCAAGTGGTTGGCCTGGAAGAGGTGCAGTTTGAGATTGTGATGGCTAGGAAAAATCATCTGGTTTATAAAAATGGGTAATTTCTGATCCCCATAACTTGGCCAGGGGCTGGTCATCCCCAATCATAGGTCCAGACAGACAACTAAATGGACCAGTCCTCAGGGACACAAAGACAAGAATGAGGCAGAACTCTTTCTTTGATTGAGAAATGGCGACCCAAAGCCAAGTTTGCCCTAGGGTCGCTGGTCTGAAGAGCCCTGAATGCCTCAGTCCTTGGGAGGTTAGCTCAAAAACAGACTAGTCAGACTTCTGTCCACTCTCTCCCTATGGACCTTGCCTCTTAGGACAACACGAAATATCAAGCAAGCTAACAAGCAACAAAAGCAGAGAATAGAAGACTGAAAACAATTTCGTCAAAGAATACTAATGGGATCAGACAATCAAAAAAAAAAAAATTCCAAGAGCTCTTCTTCCAGGGGAAACAAAATTAACTCAACACTGAAGCTTCAACAAAATATAAGGACTCAGTTCAGCATGAACTTACCCCCCAGCCCTGAGCAGGTGGCACCTTATCCAGAGAGAATCATAAGTGGTCTCAGATGTGTGCAGTCTTACTGAGTTGAGAGTCCTGGTCCAAGCAATGGGAGCTTCAGCTGAATCTATATTTTTGTCTGTGCCCTCCAGCAAACACCACGAGGGATACACCCATAGTTGAACAAATTGGGGTTTTGCTCTTTGCAGCATGGAAGACACACTGTGGGGCAATGTGGGTGTCTCACTAAGAGGATGTTAGAAAAGATTTATTCTAGATTTTCGGTTTTGTTCGGTTTGTGTTAGGGGCATTGCCTATGATTGCATGCTGCTGTGGGTAGGGGTAAGTCTATGATTTGGTAGCTTAATACATATAATAAGGTGTAAAGAATGAAGTGAGGCTATAGCTGTAATTGGTGAATCTGGCTAATGCCCAAACAACGGGCTGTTTGGGCATTTTTGTGGTTTGGATAACATTTGTGCTTTTTGGGTTCAGAACATGATTACAGAGTAGTCTTGGTTTTCTTTTGATTTTTCACGGGCACAGAATGGCCTTGTCTGGTGTTGCTGTGCTGTGACATTGTTTATGTTCCACGGGACAGCATGACACCTAGCAGCACCAAGGCCTGGCTGAGAGTCCAGGCCTGTTACAGGCTGTTATGGGCTGCCTTCCTCTTTGTCAATAGCTAAAGAAAAAATGGAACACCCAGAAGAGGGCTTGCGGAGCCGTGGAAGTAGACAAGGACATCTCAAGACAAATGTTGGCAGTGTCCAAGCACCATGCAAAAGAGAGAGAGCTACCGTCTATGGGTATTTCTTTTTTTTTTTTTAAGATTATATTTATTTATTTGAGAGAGAAAATGAGAGAGAGAGAGAGCACAAGAGGGGGGAGTGGGAGAAGCAGACTCCCTGCTGAGCAGGGAGCCCGATGCGGGACTGCCCGATGCGGGACTCGATCCCGGGACTCCAGGATCATGACCTGAGCTGAAGGCAGTCACTCAACCAACTGAGCCACCCAGGCACCTATCTATGGGTATTTCATTTCTGTACTTCAAACATCCAAATCCTCGAGCGACATCCCCTTGTTTTCATGTTCGTCAAGGAAATTTTTATCTCTAATTGCTTTTTGTGTGTGCCTTTGTATAGGGTAAGAATGTTCTGGTTTCTTTAACATGATAATCCATGTACTGCTAATTGTAAATGATGTTTTAAATGTAAGTTTATATTTTATTTATATATACTTATATATAATTTTTATATATTTAAGTGTATATATTAAGTAAATACCATGACCTCACTTTCCTCCCATCTTCCAATATCCTGCTCCCCATTGCCCAGCCCAAATACAAATCGGTAAGTTTTTCTGATTTGAACTCATATCAGAAAAAAAAATTCAACTCAATAAAAATCTACACATTTATTTATAAGCTTGCAAAGCCTCCGTTTTTTCTTTCTTTTTTTTTTTTTTTTTAAAGATTTTATTTATTTATTTTAGAGACAGAGCACAAGAGGGGGGAGCGGGAGCGGGAGAAGCAGACTCCCTGCTGAGCAGGGAGCCCGATGCGGGACTCGATCCAGGGACTCCAGGATCATGACCTGAGCCGAAGGCAGTTGCTTAACCACCTGAGCCACCCAGGCGCCCCAGCCTCTGTTTTTTCATGCATAAAATTGGATGATCAGATCTACGCCTATAATGAAGCAGTTGGTGACGAGTGTATGGTAAGGGCTCAGTAAATTACTGCGATTGTTATGATCATTACCCTATATTTTCTACGTGGCTTTTTCTCTTTCCCTTTTGTGTTGCCATATCTCTGGGTCAGTGTTGGTGATCTGTATCCCCTACCTGCCTACTCCCTCTGCCTGTTTCAGGTTTCCATGAGGTTTTCTCCCAGGGACCTCAACCTGAGCTTGTTCCACACTAGCCCGGTTCCCTTCGTTATACTCCTCCCTCCCTAGGTCTGAATTTCTGCTCCGTTCATGGTGTACTCTGCGCAAGTTATTTAATCACTCTGTGCCTCCATGGACACATCCGTAAAATGAAGGAAATGACAGTAGCTGCCTCACCAGGTTGAAGGAAGGACTGAATAAATTAATGCACGTAAGGCAGAAATACTAGGGACTACATTCTGATTTCTCTTGATGCCTAATCCCCTGTATCACACGGATGACCTAGGCTTGTGCTTTCTGTCTCTGAACTGGATCTTCAGCTCCTCTCCTCCACCCTCCTGTGCTAGTCCGAGTGGTCTCCTCACGCATCTCCCAGCTCTGGTCTTTCACCCTGCAGCCAGCCTACCCCCCTGCATCACAGCCCTGGCCTCATTCTGAAACACAAATGTCATTCTGGAAGCACATTATATTTACCATGTGCCAAACTGCTCCTGAGAAGTTTTATGATGTTAACTCATTTGTTATTTGTGTTCAGTGACTTCTCCCTCTTTCATAGAGTATTTATTTATTCCATAAATCTTGTATTTATTCAATAAATCAGGAGCTCAACCAGCTAGGATCCTGCCAGGAAAGAGATGGCATGCCCAGATACGGTGATTTGAGAAATGTAATAATGGGATTATTTACAATGATATGAGTAGTGTGCAGGGAAACCACAGGGAAGGAGGTTAGGGACAGCTGGGCTCCATGACCACCCCTGGGCTTGATGGAGTGAAAGGAGGGAGTGTTCACCAGACCTGGTAGGAGAGGGTTGTGTGGAGGGGGCCTGCATGACAGGAAGAATCAAGGGGGTCTAATCTAAGACAGCCATTCAGGTTCCCATGACCTCATTTTCCTCCCTTCCTCCAATATCCTGCTTCTCATTGGCCAGCCCAAGTGAAAGCCAAACGACAGAAAAGGCCCCTTGATGCAATCGCTACAATTCAGCCTCCTAGGGCCATAGAACAGAGTGGAAATATGTAAAGAGAGGGGCTCTGAAGGGCCAGACCTCTTAGCCATCCAAACACGAAGTGGGTAGGCACCCACTGCCATAGGGGAAGAGGGGAACTGGGCCTTGTGTGGCGTGACAAAGATCACCCCCCCGTCACAAAACCCTTGACCTACAGAGAGGGCTAGCAAGAGCAAACAGAGCAGATGAGATCCCCATGTTCCTGAAGCTTTCACAAGAGTAGAGCTTAAATTAAGTCTATAAAACTTAGAGATTCCAGCCTATTTTGCCATTTTTTCATATATATACCACTCACCAGCCATACCAAGCTACCTCCTGTCCCTTCCAGCAGCAGATGCAGAAACACAGGGAACTCACACCCATTCTTCTTTGCTTCAGCCCCTTGAGTAGAACTAACCCCATGTTTAATTTAACTGCAAAGAAGTTTGGAAATTGTAGAACTGTTGGAAAATTTTAGTGAGTACCACTGTCTGTCTGAGTTTCTCTCAGAGCAGCTTTTGCTTACCTTCCACTTAGCTTTGTTCTAGTTAGCGTACTCCTGACATGGAGACTGCCAGTCAACCAGGGTTCTCTTGAGATGTTTGAAGAACAAAAATGATGGCCCAAAAAGCCTTTTATCATTAGCTCATACACATAAGCTAACAGTGCCTAACCGGTTACCTGGCAGAAGGAACTTGAGAAATACTCCATTAGTTTTTGTCAGAGGAATTGGTGCCAATAATTTTGTAAGTAGGTTGTGACAGGAGATTGGATTTTCTTCAAACACACATAAGCCAGTTATGAATTTCTTGCCTCTGAGCCCCACATTCAACCTTCGGTACTTGCTCTGAGAAAAGAGGCAGAATTCCTTTAATCATTTTTTCCATTTTGGTAAGCATGCTAGTCTCTCAGTAGAAGGCACTGGAATGACTTGGCAGGAGGAAGGGACAGCTCTTGTTGGCTCAGGCTGCCGGTGGTAGTGGTGGGTAAGCCGTGAGGTGTGTGAGGACATCAGATGGCAGTCTGCCCCAGCCATGTGTCCAGAATGCACAGTCTCTCTGTGACCCGGCAGCCCCAACTCGCTCTGGGGACTGCCTTCCTGCAGCCTCCCACCAGGGAAACCACACTCCAGGCCTCTGGCCTTCAGCAGTGCCCAGACCCCTGCACAGGGCCACCTCCCAGAGCTGATCTCCTGTGGTCCTTTCCTGGAGGTCAGGGAGTGTGACTGTCTGCAGTGCAGAGTTCACACTACAAAGGCAGCATTGAGTCGTTGTGACAGAGACTACAGGGCTCACAAAGCCCCAAATACTTACCATCTGGCCCTTTACAGAAAGTTTGCTGATCCCTGTTCTTGTCTAATAGTGTAAACAAATAAAAAAACAAAATAAAAACCCGAATAAACACAAAGTATCTATTTAAATGAATTGTCCTAATTTTTTTCAGAAATGTATTTTCATGCCATTCTTTATGTTCACCATAAGTTTTCTCATGAACATGTATTTTATGAATAAACTCTGAGTATAAATACGGATTTTAAAATCGCTCCTCCTGAGATCTGGGTTACTCAGCAGTAAGAATGGTCATAGGAGAAGCTGGATTTGTATTTGCCTGCATTTTGATTCTCTTATCACTCGAAAAAGCCGACATATTCGAAGGTATGGAGTTTTTTATTTTGGATTTTGTTTTGCAGTAAGTCCCTAAACATGGCAACCTTTATCAACTCCCAGAAAAAAAGTCCCACTTTCATAACAGCACGACCTTTTCATTTGTGGGTAGTGTATTTTATAAAATCAGACAAGATTTCATAGCTATCTATATTCATGTTTTCCCCCTCTCCCTGCCTGAAGTTTGGCTGTTACCTTTCTTTTCTTTACCTTATTCCCCATTTTATTGGAGTCAAGGTTGCTGGGTGCAGTGGTAATGATGGAATTAATTCTGTTTTTCCTTGGACTCTAATTTTTCTTGAGATTCTATGGATATAAACACCATTGGATCCTAATTTTCCTCTGCTATGCAAATCCTTAAAATCCTTAAAACACTTTTTTTTTGCATCTCACAGCATTCTTAGTGTTAATTCTCCTAGTTCTCAGTTATTTATCTCCTGTAAATGCAATATAATTCTTACTAATAAGGATTCATGCTGGTAAATTGCAATAGTAGACAGCTTATTTTTAGGCTTCAGACGGCCAATGAGGGGAAATACTGTTTGAATAGGACAACAGGTCAAGGAAAAACAATGTATTGGGGAATCCATGGTCTTTTCTTTGCAAACTTATTTTTTTTTTTAATGTTTTTCTCTATTTGGTTGCAGCACCGTTAAGGTAATCAGTTGATATTTAGTATTTTTAAACCTTCAGAGAAAACATTTCAATTTTTTAAAAACTTTAAAAAAAGGCTTAGATTATAAGGTATGATGAATTAGGTCTTCACTGGCACATGGCATAGAATAGCTGTCAGATTTTTTTTTTCCAAATTGTTCATTAGCACAGGTTAAATGAAATAAATTCTTTTAAAAAATTAATATTGGTAAATACCGTATTCAAGGTATAAGACAGAAGTGATACAGACATTGATGCTTTATGTCTTAAAATTTCCATAAGGACCCTGAGGGTAGGGACCTCATCTGACTTTCCTTGCCACTATTTTCCCAGCACCTAGCTCACAGTAGGCGCTCAGTGACTATCTGCAGAATAGTTTATGACTCACACACCTCCCCAAGCCCTCAGGTAGCTCATTCCATCAATCACTCTTTTCATTCTCCAACCTGTCCCTCTCCCCTGGCTATTAGCCCTCAGCAAACTGGAACATGCTGATCAAGCAAAACCCCTCCCTCTGCTCACCCAGTCCTTAGACACCTGCCCTCTATGCTACCTAATTTCCTTCACAGCAAAACTCAAAGGCATTCTTAGAAATAAAGAGAACTGTGGTACGGAGTTATTTTGGTCTCACAGAAGTCCTAGCTCCGACCTTTGCTAAAAGCCCTTAATTCCAGGGATGTAAAGAACAGAAAAATTTCTCCACAGCTCGTTTATACCTTCCTGAACCCAGGACTAGGTGTGGTAGACATTATCCATAGCTCTGCTCGGTAACAGCTCTGAGTTCCGGAAGTGCTATAAGGCCTGTCCTCCAAACTGATTCTGGCTGAGGAACATTTTCATGTATTAGACCTGCTGCAGTTGGAATGGAAGACAACATGAGTGTGCAGTTCTATATGGGATGGGGATTGTGGCATCTTGTAGCCTGAAGAATTACTTGAAGTAAAAAGAAGTTTAATATTAAAAAATGTCTCCCAACTATGTATAAATAAAGCAATAGTTTATAAAGAGCACAAACTAGAATATGCAATTGAGAATTGAAACTAACAGAACTTTGGATGTCATCTAGAACTTTATGCTGATTCCACACCATGGCAGAATACTGTTGTGATCATTAATTCACATTTTATACCTTAAAGCCCAGGGAAAAGAGTAAAAGGAATTTCAAAATGACTTTAAGGGGCAGTTAATGTATAATAAAGTGACACTTTCAGAAGGAAACAGAATTGAGCCGTATTGTCTGATTAAAGATTTGTATCAAATTTAGCAGTGATCCATTTTGAAACCATAATGTAAATTATGATCATGACAACAAATTCCTACTCAGAATCTACCCAAATTTTGAACTGCTGATTCCCCTTTCCTGCAAATACAGCTGACATATGAATGTGTCAGATTTTACAACTGTTTTCAGAAAATAAAACAAGCGATACTAGAAGATGACTTTATGATAAACTGTGAACAGCTTCCTCAATAAATATGAACAGAAATCTCGGAAAAAATACAAATTTCAAGCAAGAACATTAAAAATATTGCACACCAAATACCAAAGAATAATTATTTACATTTAAATTATAATACTGACTTGATAATGATGTAACTGTGTTCCATCCTTTCATCTAAATGGTAAAAGGTTCAATTCACTTACTGGCCTAGCTAGACTGATTATACTAAAAAAAAAGAAAAAAATCCAAAGTGACCTATAGACTGCTTTGACAGGACCTGCTTTAATCTGGAAGAATGACTTCCAAGAAAAGTCTCACACACAAAGGATCTCAGAATAGAAATCTAAAAATCCATCAAGGAAATCACCTGCAAGAAAATAAAAGCCTTATTGTGTTATTGCATTATCTTTTTAGGATACCGCCAATTTTTGATGACATGGGATTCACATGAAAGGTATTGAAGATACAATGGAAAGTAAGAATAGGTATGCCTCGTTTAAACCCAATGCACACATTGTCTCATTGTGCATGTGTGTGTGTACATCTTTGTTCATAAAATATTCATACTTGGGGCCACTGGATAATCCATTAGCTTCAATACTCTCATCTATAAAATGGGGAAACTATCTGTGAAAATCATTTCCCAGGATTACTGTCCAGCTGAATTAGTTATTAAAACACTAAAGAAAATGGTATCAATGCAAATTAATAGTACTGAGCATTCTTCATTTTATGTCTTTTAATAATAAAAACTTACACAACTGACAAATTGAACAAAGTAAAAGTAACTTTTTCTGGCTATCTAATAATTTAGACATGGTTTAAAAGCTTTCGCCCATCAATTAGTGTCAGCTTACAGACCTCTGGAAAAATAAACAATCTTTGAGGAAAAGACTCATGTTCTATGCAATTAATAACCTCTCAATTTCTCCAAAGCCAATATCATAATCCATTAAGGAAAATAATTCTCTTTTCTTTATGCCTTAAAATTTAAAACTTATTTTCAACGATATTCTTAATAAGATTCTCATTGTGTACCAGCAATGGTAGTTCCTTAAAACACAATTTTTAAATACTTGCTTCTTTTCTGCCCATAACACAGATACCATATTTATATATTATCAGTTAACACAAAGGATATCTTGGTGTAGAACATTTATTTATTTATTCCACGAAACACTCAAAGTTTAGCTCAGTGGGAAGTAATTTTAATCAAAGAATTGTACATTTTCTTCCCACATATCTTGCTTTGTATTAGGAAATGACACTGCGATCCATTTCACTAAAATATTACAAAATATTTACAAGAAAATATTAAAATAACTCAAACACAAAAGGCAAGTTGGGGTAAAATAAACCTTTTTTTTTTTTTTTTCAGAAATCTCTACTCCAGTGCCCACCGCACACGAGAATCAAAACAAGGAAGTAACAAAGATTCCCCCCGATCACAAGTTTCCAAAGAACTGGAGAAGGGGAACAAACGGGATGAAAAGGGTGGTCTGAAAGGGAATGGATGTTAGCAGCACTGCTTCAATAACCAATCTATTCTGAATGAAATAATCCTCTCTTATATGCAATAAATTCTGAACAAGGCTAAACTTTAGGATATTCCTTGAACTAAAATTTAAAAATACCGACAGCGAAAGTCGCTCTTTCACTAAGTGTAGTAAGAGCCTCTTTCCCCACGAACCAGATGTGAACAGAAACCTGCTGTGGCATTAAAAGCTGTCACAGAAGCCCTTCCATCTCTTTCATAAAAGCTTCATACACATCATCCTTAGTCTGCACTGAGACGGGAACAGATGGACCAGATTTGGGAGCTGCTTTGGCAAGAGGCACAGCAGAATCATCCTCTGACTTTCTTTGGGGAGCAGCAGTGGCCCCTTTATTCTCCCGACGTACCCTCAATGCAGTGGGCACGAATCGAGTAATCTCTGCCTTGGGATTAGTGATCTGTGGCTTGGCACTGATGGTTGCCGTGGCTTTCTTCTCAATGGTGGCTGCGCTTGTATCATCCGCCTTGGGTCGCTGAATCAAGTTGGGTGGAGCACTTAACACCCCCGGGTTCGGCAAGGGAGCTGGTGGGAAAAGCCCAGGTGGGGCAGGTCCAAGTGGAGGCACCAAAGGTGGGCGCATCATGCCGGGACGAGGTGGAGGGATACCTAAACGAAGGAGAAAACAGGCAAATGAAGACTACGAGAATAAATTTTAACTACTATGAAGGATGTGAAAAACAGAGGCTGACAATTTTTTCAAAATTGGCATTTACAGAAAATACGCTAAAACCAGGCCGCTTATTACTATCTGAAACTCGGGAATACGTTTTGATAGTAAGGAATATTTTATTATGAAATAATATTCACTTTCAGTCTGTACCCCTGTACTTAGGTTTTCTTCCTCTCTGAGTAATGTACTATTTTAAAAGAGAAAGCTGTCAACACCAACTGGTTTCAAATATGATTTCAGATTTGACAGCCGAAGACTCTATTCTAGCTGTATAGTGCAGATGCTATCAAGGCCAAGATTGGGGGTTTGAGTCTCATGCATTATTTACTGATTTCCACACCATTCCTCCCCCGAAAAAGGTAACCCAATGGGCAGGAAATGGAATTTTAACCATCAGAGGACATGAATGTAACTGATCACAGTAGGTTACTGCCACTGGGAAAGAATTCATGTCCTTTGATGGTTCAGACATACCGTCGTCGTTTACCCAGAATTGCAGATTTAATTTTCTTCAAATGCCACTTTTAAGAACAATTATAAAATGTCAAATTTCATTGAACTTAAGATACTACTGCTTATACAGACTCATAATTACTCCAGAAACCACTGAGAGTCCAAGCTGGGGAGTTTAAGAGGAGACCTTCACATTAAACTGGGACAGTGTAATAAACCAGAAATACACCTACCACATGTAATAAGAGCACAAGGAAATCTGCCCTGTAATTTCAAACTTAAAGTTTGTACTCATGCAAATATATGGAACGACTTCACAACTGCCTCCCCCTGTCCCCCCACCAACACCCTACTCAAATGGAGAATTTAATCCAAAGTGGTCTCTGCCTGGGAAAAGTCCCTCACATGACAGGCAGAATCCAGTGCAAATACCCTGTGGAAGAACTCAACTTCAACCTAGGCCAAAAGCAATTAAAAAACATCATTTTAGGATACCCCTTGATTCCAAGATACTGAAATGTGAAAATATGTCTTAGAGCAGATGAAATACATAGTGGTCAAGTTTTTGTACTAGAAATCAAAAGCTTCACCTGGAGGTGCAGGGGGAGGTAGCCTTGGTGGGGGTCCCCGAGGAGGAGGGCCAGGAGGCAGACCTGGAGGTGGACCTGGGGGAGGGCCAGGGGGTCGGCCTGGTGGTGGGCCTGGAGGCAAAAGTCGGGGTAAAGGCCCTCGGAGTCCCGGCATTCCAGGTGGTCTCAGGAATGGAGGAGCTCCTGAAAAGAGAAAAATGACAAATTAATGTAAGAGACATACATACGAAGTCATAACTATGGTATAAAGGTAACTCAAGTGTGGTCTGACTTAGCATTTTAACTTGAAATCAGGTAACTTCAAAAACTGATCAAAACATAGGTAGAAAAAGAATTCATTCAACAAATACCTGAGCACCAGAGACACGGAACTGGATTTGTTACGGATCATTTCTCTTTATTTGCCAGTACTGACAAAAAGCATAGCTTCTTTTTTTTTTTTTTAATAGCACAGCTGAGCTGGGCTAGAAACTGTACAAAGAGAAGAATAATTCTTAAATGGGTTCCAAAATAAGCTGAAAATGGAATATAAAGCAGGGTGCTTTAAGGATGCCCCCCTGAAATGCAGGAAGACATAGGCAACGATGCCTGAAGATGACATAAGACAGGTAATGTGCTTTTGCACCACCAATCAGAAAAAGATGAACTCAATGAAGAAAACCTAACTGGCCAACTATAGGATGAAGGACTATAAAATCATAAGTAACCAAGAAGTTCAAATTTCAAATGAACTTCTCATTCTTATATGCCAAAGATTATATTAATACTGATCCCTTTTGCCTCTAAAGACCGACATCCAACAATTCCCAACCAAAGAAGGACGCCTGTTAGTATTTACTGTGCCCCAGTCCCATTAGCTATCAACTTAGAATTGGGTCAACTTGTCATATTTAAAAAACAATACTGAAGAAACCCCCAGATTCATACTCCTCTGCCTGCTAACCTCAAAACTACAGAACCCTAAAAAGAGAAGAGCTTTGGAGAAAAAGATGGCTGTCAAAAGTACTATGAATTGCAAACAGTGCTGTAGGAATAAATAAACTGAACGTACCCTTTATCTCTTAGTGACTTATACTAGGAGAAAACAGAACATCGATACTAATGATGTGTATTTTTGGAAGGACTTCATCCCTCTAATCACAGGGAGACTTATTTATTCACAATGTATCAGAGCTGACTTACCCGGAGGTGGTCCAGGAGGAAGGCCCGTAGGTGGTCCAGGGGGCCGTAAGGGCGGAGCCGGTGGTGGTCCAAGAGGAGGCGGTCCTGGCATGGGAGGTGCTTGGATCTGAGAAGGAGGAACAGACTGCGGGGGGGCCTGCTGCTGTGAAGAAGCAGAAGATGTGCCATCGGAAAGAGATTCCTCTTTATGCTGTTTTTGTGATTGCTTTTCTGCTTCAGAATCATCGGAATCATCGTCGTCGTCATCCTCTGAAAATTCTTCTACTTCCCGTCCCTCCTCAGGGATTTCCTGACCTAAAAGAAATAGTAAACCAGGTAAATGGAGTTGATTCATTTTCCATAGCCTGCAAAATAGCAATGTCTGAAGACACGTGCTCAATTAAGTGCTTTCTTAAAATTAACAACTAAATAGCCTTCTTCAATAAACTACTTGGATGTGGAGGAATCAAACAGTATTCTGTTTGAACTAATACACTATGCTAGCGGAGCACAGTGAAAACAAGCCCAGGCTTTAGAACAAGAAAGACCTAGATTTAACTGCCAGTTTAACCACTTACTAGCTGGGTAACTCTGGGCAGCCTGGAATGTCTCCAAACCTTAACTTTTGTAAAACAAGGATTACTTACTTACTTCAGGGTTGTTGAGATACTAAATGGGAAAATGTACATAAAAGAACTGGCCGGAGGAAATACCCGAAAGGTGATTTCACTACTCTTTCCTTGTCTTACCTGCCATTCGAAGCATCATGGCTTGAAGAGGAGTCAGCTCCTTCATGTTCTTCTTTTTCTTCCTTGATTTTCCAGGCATATCTGCAAATCTTACACTCAGACCTAAGCGGGTAGAGGGAGAGAATGGGGTGGATTAGGAACAAAATTCAGCAAATGCGTACTATATAATACTAAAAGCCCTAGGTAGGATTGCTGCCCACTATTTGGCAGAAGTTAAGTGCCGGGAAGAGACAGCCATATAAAAGATAGTGTAATAAGTGCCAACTGGTGGGTAAACATATGCTATTGTGATTTAAAAATCTATGAATTTCAAAAATTTAAAGAATACTATTAACATCTTTATGCCAATAAAATTGGAACACCCAGATAATACACAATTCTCTAGAAAAACATAAACCACAAAAATTGGCCATGGAAGTGCTAATACCAGAACATATAAAACTGAAATGGTAGTTTAGAAATCTATTTTTAACCTGGCCCAAATAATTTTATAAGAAGTTCAGCCAAACATTAAGTTACAGAAATTTCCTGTAAAAGGGCACAGAAAAGATGGAATGCAATCCAGAATTCATGAAGCCAGCACAACCTTGATACCAAAACTAACCTACTGTAAAATACAGCTGACTATTGAACAACATGGGTTTGAACTGAGTGGGTCCACTTACACATGGATTTTTTGTGATACAGCACAGTACTGTACTGTATTTTCTTCATGAATTCTCAACATTATTTTCTTTTCCCTAGCTTACTTTATTGCAAGAATGTAGTATATAATACATGCAACATACAAAACATGTGTTAATCGACAGTTTATGTTAATGGTAAAACTTCCAGTCAACAATAGGCTATTAGTTCAGTCTGGGGGAACTCAAAAGTTATGCACGGATTTTTGATTGCGCAGAAGGTCAGTGCTCCTAACCCCCGTATTGTTCAAGGGCCAATTTTATAACCAAATTGAATCCAACAGTTTTAAAAGAAAACCACATCATAAACATGTAGGGTTGGTCCCAGAAATGCAAGATAAGGCTGAACATTAGAAAAGCATGAATAGAATTCATTACAATAAACAATTTAAAGAAAAACTAAAACATCCCAACAGATACTTAAAAATATTTATAATAAAAAACTCTTAGCAAACTAAGACTAGAAATTTTTACCTATTTTAGTTATTTAATTAAATAATTAATTTATTTGAGAGAGAGAGAGAGAGAGACCGCAAGAGCGGGAACACAAGCAGGAGTGGGAGAGGGAGAAGCAGGCTTCCCGCTGAGCAGGGAGCCGAACGCAGGGCTCCATCCCAGGACCCTGGGATCATGACCTAAGCCGAAGGCAGATGCTTAACGAGGGGACCTTTTCAACCTGATAAATCAGGCTATCCACTAGACGCTATTAAACATCTTGCTAAATGGTGCAATATTAAAAGCAGTCTTAGTTGGTAAACATTTACAAAGTTCCATGTGGGCAGGGCTTTAGTTTTGTTTACTTTGTAGCGTTTGTCTAGGAAAATTCCTTGCATACAGTAAAAACTCAATGTAAACCTTAGATAAATGTCAAATCATAGTAGGAGAGCCACTTTAAGCACATGTACACTGGTGAGTACACAGAAATAAAACAAGTTGGCAGAAAAAGAGAAAAATGAGGCAAAGGATCACACAATACATTCCAGAGAAAAATGAAGCTGCTGTGGCTCTAAGGACTTTCTACTTTCTAGTACAAGCTTCCACAAAAGTCCTCTATAGTTTTTCACTACCAGCTCTATCCACCCTGTTAAGATAGCTTTTGGTTTGCAACCATGATTCTTTTGTTTTGTTTTAAAGATTTTATAATTTTATTTGAGAGAGAGACAGAGAGAGGAAGAGCAGGGAGGAGAGGGAGAAGCAGACTCCCCACCAAGCAGGGAGCCCGACATGGGACTCAATCCCAGGACCCTGGGATCATGACTTGAGCCAAAAGCAGACGGTTAACCGAGCCACCCACGTGCCCCTGCAACCATCATTCTTAAGAAATATCAGAACAGAAATTTGTCATCATTATAAATACGAACATCAGTAGTATTACAACCACATAAATATGGTGTCGTAGGCTACAAAAACAACTTTTTTTTAAAGCTCTTATTTATTTTTGAGGCCGAGAGATAGAAAGCATACATGTATATGCATGAGCAGGGGGAGGGGCAGAGGGAGAGGAAGACTGCATTGACGGCAGACCCTGACGCAGGGCTTGATCCCACAACCCTGAGATCATGACCTGAGCTGAAATCAAGAGTTGGACGCTTAACCCACTGACCCATCCAGGCACCCCTACAAAAACAATCTTAAAAGAAACTCCAGGACTACTGAGGTGTGACAGATTATACATTTTGTATTGCTCAGTATCTATCATGATGCTTAAAATTTTCTTGATGACTGCCATAACTACTTTTTAAAAATACACATAACTCAGTCTGATTTTATAATAATCAAATGGACATATATCATACATTATGGATGTTTCCATTAGATCATGATTCCGCTCACAGGTGTAGCTAAATTATAATTATGGTCTGGTTGATGTGAGACACAATGAACACAAAAAATTGAAACGGCTTCAAATGCAAATATTTAAGCAGACTTAACCAAAAAACAACAATGTGAATATGGCTTTCTCAATATAGTTATGTGGTTATTCTTCTTTCTTATCCAGACCTACAAATGTCCACTGAGTACTATGTGTCCAGAACTTTTTAGATTTTTGTGATATAAAAATGAATAAAGCTATGATCCTTCTTTTCAAGGTGCTCACAATTACTTTCACAGATGCATTAATAAATCAGGACCTTCATCTTGTGTGCTACTTACTGATCAAGCCATGGAACTTTCATTTGCACATACCTGACTTTTTTTCTTCATTGTTATCTCTCTCGTTATCATCACGGTGCACAAATTCATCCCCTTCACTTTCTCCATCTGATCTGTCAGTGTCGCTGTCATCACTACTGTCATCATGCTTATCTTGATCCATGTCCTCAGGATACCCGTCATCTTCACTGGTGCTGGAAACATCATCATCATGACCCCGTTGAGCTGAAAAACAAGTATTATGACTGGGCCTTGCACTACATGGTATACCAAAGCACAGAAAATTGTGCTATCTAACTTAGAATCTAAAGTTCATATGTAAAATGATTCTGTATATGATATGGCTCTTCAATAGTCTGACAATATTTCCATTTGGTAATAGTTTTAAAACCTTTTCTAAAAAAAAAAAAAAGCCTAGTTTAAAACACAATAAACATTTCTGTACTTCCTTACGTATGCTGCTTTTACTTGGGTAAGTTCTATGATTTATCCATCTTGTTAGTATGTACATGTAATCCTCATTTATTTCCCAAGTTCTGAGGACGGTGAACCAGATGTTAAACAGGGCCAACAAAAAAAAGGACAGCGGAAAGCTCACAAGAGCAAAAGGAACAGTCACTCCTTACCAAGCTCCGGGCTATATAACATGTCTTCATCCCGCCTACGAGGGGGAAGATCTAGGGCAAAGCCCACTTTACGGCCATACATTTGCAAGACTTGAGGAGGTGGTGGACCGGGGGGAGGACCAGGAGGTTTTCTGCCAGGGGGCAAACGTGGCACACCATGTCCAAGAAGAGGAAGTATAGAAACTGCCCGTGTTGGAGGGCTGAAAGAAAATTCCACAGTAATCACATTCACAGTAATGAGGTATCTAGCTCCTCTTCTAAAATATTTTCAAGGGATTTCTTATTTCACATTTCATCAGGTGAGGCACCACTTATGTTCACACTGCCTTTTAATTCCCACTGCAATAATTTTGGCACTGGACAGTTAAAAGGTACTTTTAATAAATGTCATTTAGTTAGGCTACCACTTCCTTACCCATAGGCTGAGGTTTTTTTAAGGATGGAGGGTGGCTGGGCACCAGGAAGTGGAATGTCCTGGATCAAGATATTGGAAGGAGCATGTGGCATATCCGGCAAGGGAATACTCTCCACTTCCACGTGCTGAGCATTCTGAAACAGAAAAAGTCCTTCAATAGTATCAGAGCAATCCACAAACTCAACACTAAAACTTCAGTTTCTGTGGTTTCATAACCTGGATTTGCTTTCCACCTAAGTATCAGGAAAAAACAAGAATATCGGTATTTGTCAACATTTCCAAAGTCTGCCAGTGAATGGAAAAAATCTCTATCGCCTGTAAAAGAAACAAAACTCAGCTGTTTTTCTCCCATTATTAACTTATCCTTTTGGGTTATGGTCTGAAATTGCTGCTGTTTATAGAAATCCAACTGTTAAAACTATCCAGCACCAAAGCCACCCTATTAAATATTCTGGATGATAAAGAGCACTTATCAATTAACTTAGAAATAGTATATATCCAGTGGTAGAGCCTGGGTTTCTAAAATTAGTCTTTGCTGAATTTCTGCCACATACTAGCTGTATGACTAAGCAAGTTCCTTAGTTTCCTTATCTGTAAAATGGGACCTATACTACCTACTCTGCAAAAACGATACAATTTTTTTTTTTTTTACATTTCTGGACAAAATTCACAATGAAATGTATAAATTCTGAGTTCTGACAAATGCGTATAGTTCACACTTCTCAATCAATCCCTAACACTATCCCAAAGCAAACACTTTTACAAATGCTTTCATCTATAGATTAGTTTTGCCTGTTCTAGAATTTCATACAAATGGAATCCTAACTATGAAAGAAATTCAACATACTTTGAGATTTATCTGTTAAAATTTTTTTCTTGGGGCGCCTGGGTGGCTCAGTTGTTAAGCGTCTGCCTTTGGCTCAGGTCATGAGCCCAGGGTCCTGGGATCAAGCCCCGCATCAGGCTCCCTGCTCAGCGGGAAGCCTGCTTCTCCCTCTCCCACTCACCCTGCTTGTGTTCCCTCTCTCGCTATGTCTCTGTCAAATAAATAAATAAAATCTTAAAAAAAAAATTTTTTTTTTCTTAATCCCATGTTATTTTGAGTATCAGTAGAGCATTCCTTTTCATTGCTGAGTACATTCAATTTTACAAATATACTAGTTTGTTTATCCATTATCCTATTAATGGACATCTGGGCTATTTCCAGTTTTTGGCTATTACTGTGTTGGCAAATGAATTAATTTCTCTTGTATAAATATGTAGAATTAGATTTGCTGGCTCATGGGGTAGGGATAGGTTTAGTCTGACAAGAAATTGCCAAGAGGAAGAAGTTCATCATGACCAGTTCTCCCATTAACAATTTTAAGAGCAAATCTAAATATAACATTTTAGTTTCTCTCTCTAAAGAAACTTGATTACCTTGACCGCATCAAAATATTGGCTTAGTTGAGCCCTCTTCTGTTCGTATTCTACTTCTAGCTTTCTCAGTTCTTTGTATATATCTGGATTCTCTTTCTCATAGAGTCGCAGGATACGTTCAAAAGTTTCACGCAGCTTTTTACGCTTGTCTTTCAGCACCTTCTCATTTAACTGTGGTTGCTGCACTGGGTTAAACTCTGAGAGAAAAGAGCAGATACTGAAATTCAACACAAAAAGTCACTTCATTTAGGTATCAGCTCTGTCATTTAATAAAATCTCCTTATATGCTAAAACTTTTAAAAGGGCTTTAGACCAGGTATACTCTCTTAAATTTTATTAAAAAGAAGCACAATAGATATTTATCGAAACTCCACCCTTTTAAGATAAACCATTAATTTTACTTTCTTAAGAAAGTCTAACGTCACCTAATTAATTTTCATTATCATTGTAATAAAAATCAATCTTCACTCCTTTATGCTAACAACTTGTTATCGTGAGGCTTCAGTCAGACACCTGTGTCATTTAATTCTGAGATCTTAGGCACTTGACTTCTCTGATCTTTAGCTTCTTAATCTGGAAAATGTGGACATCAAGTACTTCACAACAAAGCTCTGAGGACTAAATGTTATCACAAATAAGATATCTAGTGGTGTCTAGCTCACCACTTAATTATTTTTATAACAGACTGGTGTTCTTTATCTACCATACAATCCTTTCTCTTTCCACGTATTCAACATGGGGCTTAATTTCAGGTCTTTTGCCCCAAAAGGGATTATTAGCACAAGACCAAACTTGCCTGGTCAATTATTCCTGCCTCCCTCCGTTCCCCTCACCAGTGACTGACTCAGAGATCAACTGGCGCATGATCCAAATTGAAACCAGATCCTTCTCTGAGACTTTAAATGTCGATGTAAGAGAGTGAAGCTCTTACAGGAGGAAGAAATTAAACCTAAAGCTGTGACCTTGTTTCCCCCTAATTCCACACCCATTTTCCACTTCCAATCCCAAGAAGTTCATCAGCAATGTGCTGAATGAGGCTAACAAGACAGTAGACCAGACAGATGAACAGTCTTAATAATGATACCTGTGTTTTCTAGGAGAGCGTCCCTTTGGGATTTCTAAATTATAGAAGTCAATGTATGTATGTTTTTCTGCCTAAACTACTTTGTGAATTTTATAAACTGTGTAAGGTTATAAATTATAATTAGAGCTCTGATGAACAGTGTTCCCTTCTCCCTTTTTCTTTTTTTTTTCTTTTAACGGATAACAAGTTTAATTATCTTCTTTCCTAATTCCTTTTAGCCTTATGATTTATTCAGAAGGTAGTCTGACATCACACACTATTCTTAGTGTGATTAATAAAAATACCGAATGCCTGAGTTTTAATCCCAGCTTGCCACATCCTAACAACATGACCTTTTGGAAAGTATATAATCTCTCTGTGCCTGAGCTTCCATACCCATAAAATAGGGGTAATACACCTACCTAAAAGTTGTTGTAACATGTGGAAAAAAAATTGGTGCATTGTAAGACAAGAGCTCAATAAAACCCCATTACTACTATTATCTCCTTAAACCGTATGAATCAATCTGAAGTCATTTACTAGGTCATTTAATGTCTTGATACCCCAGGGATATCAAGTGCCCATAGTAATATTTAAACCAGAGGCAACAAATGGGATCAGTTAGAGCTGAACTGGGAAAGATTTGGGATCATGCAATCTGACCCAGAACTCTTGCCCAGGCTAAATGCATAAGCTGTGCTACCTTATTTAAGAGAGCTATAACCCCACACAACTGGATTTTTTTTTAACCCATTTAATCTATCATTGAGATCCACTGTACCTCTTTCACTTACTATCTGATTTTTGGCAAACCACTTAAACTGAGTACCTTTTGAAAACAAAACTTGCCAAGATCATTTCATTATGCAAAAAAAAAAAAAAAAAGGGCAAAAAAAAAAATTCCATGTTCTAAGATTAAAAATGGGTTTTTAATTTGTGGGTTGCAATAAAACTTCCAATGGCAGCATCACACAGACAATTCTCAAGCAACTTAGATGCAAAGAAAGATAACATGCAGTTATCTTGTGTGATTCCAGTTATGACAAAAGCAGTGATACTGAAGATGCATATGAAAAAAAGGAGTAAAATTATTTAGAGAAGTGTGAAAAAAGGGAGAAATCCCAATATGATATATAGGATATTCTATAAAATTAGATTTTAAGTATTTCATGATTTCTTCTACCACCTTACTTAGTGGGTCAAGTGTCTTTGATGTTCTCATTGGAAAAAATGGGGAACTGATAAATTCATGGTAGCCTAATACTTAGATTTACATGGTAGTTGCCAAGATTAAAAAAACAAAACAAAAACTCCAGATTTCAGTCTTCTCTCAATAACTAGTTCAAGCTACATAACGGCATTAATCTAACTCTAGAGATCCCCAGTATGCAATCGCCTCCCACCACTCCATTTTGTCTTTCTGACACTAAAACTAAACCCAGTGTCACATGTCATCATGCTTTTCTGTTTTTCTTATGCCAGTGCTGCTTCTTCATTACCTGCCTGCCTGCCTCTGTGTATCAGACTGTTAGCCCTGCTCTAATATCTAGCCTTTTAAAATAAATTCTTACCCATTTCATCCAATTTCTCCATGTCCCGGATAATCTGTTTGGGATCCTTCATCTTCAAAACTGCAGCTCGTACCATCATGCGCTGTTTTTTGTTCTTAGAAAAAAAGGAGCACTATGTCAAAAAACTGGACATACTTGAGTTCTTACTTCAATTTGCATCAAGAATCAATTATACTGAAGTTGAACTTCTCTTTGGTTTCTGATCACTTGTTTCAACTACCATAAACAAAGCTATGTAATTTTTGGCTCTCAAAAAATGTTTCAACTTTAGACAAAAAGATAAACACTATTTAGTATGTGTACTTTCTTAGGCAAATATTGCTTTTAATTTTGTGGTATCTTTAGCAATTACTTAAATTAAGATTTTTTTTAGGCTAAATTGTAAAATTATATATTAAAGAAAAGTTTTGCAGGATTTGATGCTAAACAATGAAAGAGAAAAACCCAGTTAAAAAACCATTAAAAATCTGCATTCTTTCAGTGTGTTAAAGAATACTAAAAAGTAAATACGGTCTTATTCTGGGAGAACACTTTGCCACAAACTCAACAGCTACATAATGAGGAAAATGAACTCACAAAGCTATTCAGAATCACATTTATTTCCATTCACTAATTTGGTACCTTTTAACAAAGCAGTATGCTTTAATAGCAAAAAAAAAAATTCCTTTCAAAGATATTTATTTAACTCAGTGGGAAAGATAATCAAATATATATTACGATAACCATCATGAGCTTATCTGCAAAGTTATTTCAGTTCAGTTTCCAAGTACAGCATTTTGACTTAATAAATTTTATTGTTATAAGAAGCATAAAGTATCTTTTCTGACAAATAACTGTAAATATTGTTTTGAAATCCACTAATCCCATATAATAAGATGTCCCAAACATCACTTGTGGCTAACAGGATGCTTCTCAAGTCCTACCTTCTTTAATTCTCTCTTCCGGGCTTCTTTTCCTTTAAGAGAGAGACAGAGAAAATATAAAACTTTCAAACCTTGAACGCTAGCATTTTCTCCATTTTAATACAGACAAAAAATAATGTGGGAGGCTGTCCTGTGCACTGCAGAGTATTTAGCAGCATCTATGGCCTCTACCCACCAGATGCCAATAGCAACCTTTAATTATGCCAACCAAAATCTTGAGAAACTTTTGTTTTAAGCTTCTCAAAACTAATCTGTCCAAAATTACAAATACAGTAAGTTTCAAGCCAATTCTACTCTGCAGTCAATCAAATTAAAAATATCGGTATTTTTTTTGCATGTTCAAAGTTTTCATCATGTGCCCACAACAGTGGATAACTTTATACAACTGACTCCTAGCAATGCTGATTTTGTAATTAAGACATAATAGATTCTCTGGTGTTTGGAATTTTTATCACTCCACACTAATGGGCACTTACGGGCTTGGTCTGTGGGGTTCATAAATTTTCCACTCTTGGTGGATGATGTAGATCTCCGTCCCATGTTGACAATTTGTATGATTTACTTGTTCATTAAAACAAAAAAACCTGCAAAGACAAAGAAATAGCTTATTCTTCTGATTTATTCACAGAATTTCTTCCTTTTTATATTATGAAATTTCTTTCTACCAATCTCTTTAAAAGTAACATTCCATTTATTAATTTTTTTATTTTTTAAAGTTTTTTTATTTTATTTGACAGAAAGAGAGAGAGAGTGAGAGAGGGAACACAAGCAGGGGGAGTGGGAGAGGGAGAAGCAGGCTTCCCGCCAAGCAGGGAGCCCAATGTGGGGCTCGATCCCAGGACGCTGGGATCATAACCTGAGCGGAAGGCAGACGCTTAATGACTGAGCCACCCAGGCGCCCCCATTTATTAACTTTTTTAAATGGATCACGGACTGACTCTGAAATTGAAAAAAAAGAATCCATCAGAAAATGCTTCAACAATATGGGATAAACCATGAATATGAAAAGCCATTAGTCCTTTTTCTTTTCTTTTTTTAAATTTTATTTATTTATTTGACACACAGAGAGAGAATGAGAGCAGGAACACAAACAGGGGGAGTGGGAGAGGGAGAAGCAGGCTTCCTACAGAGCAGGGAGCCTGATGCGGGGCTCGATCCCAGGATCCCGGGACCACGACCTGAGCAGAGGGCAGACGCCTAACGACTGAGCCATCCAGGGGCCCCGCCATTAGTCCTTTTTCTACACCCTCCCTTTGTTTACATGTAGGGTGAAAAGAGGAATAAAAAGGGAATGGGGGTAATTATATGCGTTCAACAACAAATGTCACCCTTGACTCTCTCCATGGTTTTCTTCACATGTATTCTCAACATCTGTAAGATAGTAAAAACTCATTAATTTAAGCCTGTTTAATTCAAATTTAGTTCTAATTCACATGTAATTCTTGACTCTGAAGAGCTTAAGACATAACTGAAAGTGCATATATTAAAAATGAAAGTATTACATGCAGGAGTGTCCAAAAACGTCAAGACACACATTTTTCTACCAGTACCTACTTGACTCCTGATTTCTATTTTTTATGGTAACTGAAAGGGATGACTGTATTTGAGAGAAAATATTTTGCAAGTCAAAATTTTTATTAACCTAAGACACTACTATATTATTTCTTTCTCTTATTCCAGTCATTTAACTTTTTAATATTTATTCTTCCCAATAATAAAATTGACAAATTTACTTCCTTTTGGAAGTAGACTTTTGAAGGGTGTGAAAGGGAAGATCATGAGGTAAATTTTTCAGTAGCCCATACAATTAATTATACCTTCCCTTCTTCCTTGAAGATTTTTGTCAGAAAAGTTCATTAGTTAATGCCTTGATTTCTGCTAAACGCTTCAGAGCTGTTCCAGTGGCAACTAATTTACCCTGTGCAGGGTTTCCTTCTCAGAAAAACTGGGAGTGGGGGAGAAGGGAGGCCGAAATAAACAAAATTAGTATAAATAGGCTCTCCTGTCTTTGATGGCCTGTTTATCTTTTTTGCTGTCCTCTCTCAATTACCCTCGGGCTCCTGTTTTGACCCTCTTCTCCCACAAGTGAAACAAAGAACAGATAGGATTTACAGAGAATGTCTACAGAAGACAATGAAGCCTTAGCGTGCACAAACTACTTTTTGTCTAAAAGCAGAAACAACAGGGAAATCGGGCCACAGAACCGAAGAGGCTGCAGTGGGACGGAGCCCAGATCCACCAAGAGAAGTAACAGCAGCAGCAACTGCCGAAACCATAGCGACGGTTGACCCTGACTCGAGGTACGAGAAGACGTCAAATCTAAAGCAACCGGTCAACGAGCAAAGGCAGGAGGCGGCGCGAACCGACTCGGATGAACAGCTGCCTAACTGCTGGAAGCCGCACCGCCCCTGGCTCCCCGATCCCCCGGTCCGTGACCCGGGAGACCCAAACCGCGAAGAGGAAGAACCGGGCAGAGGGGCCTGGCGTCCCCGAGGCAACCGCGCGGACCCGGGGCAAGGCGGGAAAAGATGAAGAAACGGAGTGAAACAATCCTGCACACTCACACTTCTGCTGGACTCTTGGCACTGCGAGAAGCGGGGAGGGGACGATTCTCGTCGTCTTTTACCTCGTAGGGGCCTTCACCTCTGTATGCCGGTCAGCCACCCAGCCACCGCCATCTTGAAAGCTCGCGCCCCTCCGCCATCCTTACGTCACTTCCTATCCCTAAGGGCCCAAGATCTTAGCGTTTCTTCGCCCTGGCACCATAGAGAGTAACCAAGAACTCCAGGACCAGAGTCTCTTCCGCTCCAAATCAATACCGAATTGGCTGATTCTCTGCTAAGGTCCCGCCCCCACTACGCAAAACACGTCAATTGACACTTCTTTAGACCAATAGAAATAAAAAGAAAAACGAAGCGGGTCGGATAGGTGATTGGCTGATGAGAAGACGACTTTGCCTCTCGGACGGAGACAGTGTGACTTAATTTCCGGAAGCTGCGTTTATTGGGCTGCATGAGACCGCCGATTCCAGCTAGGGATCTGTTTTGCTGTCTCTGTAGGGTGGAATTGTATTAGTTTTTGGATTTTGTTTTTTCATGATGTAAGCCAGTGCGATCTCTTTTGATAGTGTCTGTTTTAAAAATGGATCCCTGAATAACATTTGCTACTCCGTTTGTTGCGCTTTCCTGGCGTCATGTCCGTCTGGGAAGTTTATAGGCACACAGAACACACGTAGACCTGAGCAAATAAATCAGTGCCCGTGTTAGAGTCCCAGATTGTTCATCTACGGATAAAGTAATCTACAGTAATCTACAATGAGTTTTTTGAGGAGGAAATATGGGGATACATATGCAGTCAGTTTTAAATTTACGATTGGCGAGGTTGCTTTATATTGGCTGCTCTTCCGTTGGTCTTTTGACCAGCTAGAAGTCCTTTATGATGTCACTATACGTATATACGGATTATCACTTAGGTCTAGTCTTCGTCCTTCCCTTCTCTTCTGTCCACTCTTTGTCTAAGACTCTTCCCCTATCTTTTCCCCTTAAAGGTAAGTTTAAATATTTAAACATTTTATTTTTAAGAGATACCCTTGGTCATTTCTGATCTAAATATTCCTTATTGGAATATACGTTAAGTATAGGTCAGTTCTTACTGTTAATTATAAATATTCCAAAATATTGAAAGAGATAGACATTAATTTTTAACAGCAGAATATTTAAATGTGCACTTAACCATTTAAGATGGGTTCTTTACCTAAACTAAGGTGGAAGTCTTTGAAAATGACTTGGTTTTAGGCCGAATTTTGAGTCCCAGAAAAAGCAATAACAAGGTCTTGAAGTTTAGAACTTGTAAGTTAAGTAATAAAATTTAATTTTGGAGGTGAACTAATTTAGTTTTGCAACTAATTTTAAGAAGCAGTGACGAGAAAAATGAAGAGTACATTTGAAAAATTAAAGTCTTTCATCTAGCTTTTTAAGTTTTGACATATGCTTAGGTTTTTAAAATTTCAACACATTTCTTGTACTTAGATGCAAGAATCAACTATAACAAACACAAAACTTAATGATTACGTAAGTAGAACCCAAGAGTCACAATGGGGAGTTATTGGTTGGTGAAGGATTTAGAAAACACTTCTGTCTGCAGAAGTTAACTGAACCATTAGGCCTCCTTAGCCTCTGGATTTTTCTGAGATCAGGTAATTAATGAAATGGGGCACCTGAAGTTTTATGTAGCAAGGACAGCATCCTCCATTCTGCTAGTGTAGAAAATGAAATTTCATTTTTCTGGAAACTCATGAGGTAATAAATTTTGACTCTCCTTTAAATAACAAATTCCTAAAAGAGTAACAGTTTCCTCTCCTGCATCCTAAATGCATTTTATGCATGTGTAGCTGGGATTTGCATGTTTGTTTTTTAAAATGTTCCAGAGTGTTCAAACATTCACATGAGGGCTATTTAATCATCATACCACAGTTGGTCAGGGTTGATTGCAATTATAGAAACAGAACCTTTATCTTTTCAGTTTTAACTTTTATCTTTTAAAAATCCATTCAAGTTTATAGGGTGTAATTAGTGGAAGTTACAGAACCATTGCGTCCTTTGATCATTGAAGTAAATTGTTACAACTCATATTTCAGTCTCTTCTACTTTATTGAAAATTGGACTTAAGCTGAAGGTCAAAATTATGGTAGTATTTCTATTTCATTCAAAGGTCCACAGTTTGTGTCTAGGCAGAAGTTACTAAGTACATCCCCTTAGAAATAAATGATGTCTGAAGCCAGTGGTGAATTAGAAAAGGAAGAGGTAACCCCTACACCCGCTCTTACACAATAGCATTTAACCTAATGTTGATCTGGTAGAGCAGAGTAAGAAGGTATCCTGGGATATAATCTTTAACCTCGCAGGGTCTAGCACCAACTGACGTAGGCATTCGTTGTTGATACAAAACTCTGGAGTCCTCTGGTTTTAGCGTCCCTTAAACCATCTTTCCAACTTGTTAACTGTATTTCTGCCCATGTTGGAAACTTGGAAAATGAACCTAATCAAAGAAGCAAAACACTATCATTGAGAAAAACAGAAAAATATTCCAATGGCACAGTGGCTGTTCATTTCATTTGGTGTTTCACTGTGTTAGTGACCTCAGTAATGGCATGATGATATTTTTCTGAAGCGGACTTGAATTCCACCAGATGCTTCTCATAACTTTTAATGGCTGCTTGAAGCTGTGTTTTCTCCACTGCTCCCAGGATGGCACGGAAGATCATATCTATGCCAAGGCCAAGAACAGCAACTCCTATACTACCAAGGAGAGAAGCGCCAATTTGAGCTAGCACAGTGACCAACTTGCTAATGATGCCAGTTGTGACATTTGAGCCCACAAGTTTAACAGCTACAGCACTGGCTGCAGAAGTAGCTTCTCCCAGGATGACTGAAATGACCTTTTGTACTATTGCGATTTTCTCTGTTTCCCTTTCTTTAATATCCTGAAGTTTTCTGTAAAGGGTTGGCTCTAGCTTATCTTTTAGTGCTTCATCAACCTTTTGCAATTCCTTTTGGATTTCCATCATGGCTTGGATGATGATATCACAGTTTTCTTTGATGGTCCCAGCTCTTTTCATCTCGATGGAGGCCAGCCTGCACCCCAAGTGCATGTTTAAGACCTCAGTCAGCGTATTAGTGGCATGGAAACTATCAGATAAGCAGTCAAGAAGCTGCTGGTGAAGACGGCTTACTTCCTGCCTTCTCCGTGGGTTCTCTGGGTAGAGGAAGTCACTCTGAGCCATATTTCAAATATAATCTCTGAAAAATAAAATAGTAAGTCTTCACTAAAAATTTTGAAAAATACCTGCTATCTGAGTGCATTTGACCAAGAAATCTTTTACTTTATGAGTAGAAAAACAGCACTGTGCTATCTAAGGAATTCCTCAGAAAATTCAACAGGTTCTTTAAAACAATTATTTTTATGAAATTTAGAGTCCGTGTATGGGAATGTGGGTCACAAGGCAACCTACTGATGCAATAAATACAGCACTAGGTTTTTTGTGGTGGAGAGAAATCCTAGATAGGAAACATCTGTGTTTATCAAGCATCTGATTATTAATAAATAAATGTGATTATTTCCAAGTTATATTTAATAAGGTCTGACAGAGACTGCAGTTTGATATGGTTAGCTCTTGATTACCAGTACTCCTTAATTTTCCCAGACCCTACTCACCATAATGAATAGACCTACCAGATTGGTTTCTCTAATATTTGGAGATAAATTACTAGGGCCAGAAGAATATTAAGATCTCTGAGTTTACAGAGCTATTAATAGCTAAGCTTGTTTATATACTGTTATCTTAATTTATAATATTCAAGTCACTCTGTATGTCTTTACAGGCAAATTATTTGTTCTCTAAGGCTAGGGGACATCAAAGGCAACACACAGAATCATTACAAAAACTTTTCATGTTAAGGGTATATATTCAAAATCCTTTAGATTAAAATCTCACTTGGGGAGAGATTGCGCATGGTGCAGGGGACAATGCAGTTATGACGCCCTCTGTGGTCTCCATTTGCCAAGCTTAGAAGTTAAGTTATTTAGACTGGTTTATAATGCACTTGGGCATGGTAAAGATTAGATAGAATTAGCCTTAGAAGATAATGCCATTTCACAAAAGAAAGAGTAAGTAGCTAGAGTACATCATAGAATGAATAAAATGAATCAGGTAGGAGCCTTCTTGTGTTTGTTCTTATGGCTCAGAGTACTATGCAGAGAAAAAAGGAACAAGTATGTTCTGAGTTTATTTGGATAAAAAATTTGAGCACTGTAAGAACAATATTACAATATGCATACCTTGAATAGGCTTACTATGTGCTCGGTACTTTTATTTTTAGTTTAAACTCTTGGGAGAAAAGAGAAAATGAAATCTGTGTGGGGCTGGCACATTCTCTCTTGAGTAAACAACCTCCTGATGAATTTGGGCCCTATCTGTTCTGAGACCATGGCTTTTAGTCTAGATATGGGGAACCTCACGAGCATGGAATGAAGGAATGAAGATCTTTTTCTCTCAAGAAAGTAAACATGAAAATAACCTATCCTCCAAGTCATAAAGATATAATTTGGAAATAGAAAGGGGAAATATTTATTTAAAAGATTTTATTTATTTGAGAGAGCATGAGAGCGAGATTGAGAGAACAAGTGGGGGGAGAGGCAGAGGGAGAAGCAGACTCCCTGCTGAGCAGGGAGCCCGATGCGGGACTCGACCCCAGGACCCCGGGATCATGACCTGAGCCGAAGGCAGCCGCTTAACCGACTGAGGCACCAAGGTGCCCAGGAAAACTTTTTTTTTAAACGGATTGGGAACATCGTCATTTATGCTGTTCAGTTTAGAAAAATGCCTTGGTACCCTTGTTAGAATAAACTTTATCATGGTCAGAAGTTCATTTGTATCTTTGATTCAGATCCAGCACACGCGCGTGCGCGCGCACACACACACACACATACACACACATTCACACCCATGTGTTACACAAATTTCCACAAAATAGTACTTAGAAAATATCTCAATTTCATTTAAAGAATTTGTTGAGGGTTTATTAAATATTCCCCAACTCACCATTGGGTTGCATACTGCACTTCGATAACCATGAATCTGGACTTTGTTTCTCCTAGAAATTTTCCATTCAACTTTTTTCTTTTCTTGGCTCCTAGTTTTCAGATACTATCATGAAGTGAAAACTCCAGTTTGAATTCAGAAGACCATCAACTACAATCCTATTCAGATATTTAGGTGAGAGGAGTCTTTCTTAGCCTGAGAAAGTGTAAAATATCTCTAGCAGCTATCATCTGCAGTTATCTTAAGGCATAGCTTCCAGAAAAGGTATGTGGTTCTATTTACCTAATGATAAACAAATGGAGAGATGAGCCTTCCTCCTGGATATATGGTTGAATGCTTCCAACTGGTCAATTGCTTCCCACTTAACTGTTTTAAGACACCTTGACAAATTAATCATAAAATAAAAATAAATTGGGGTGCTGTTTATTTGAGAAAATGTACCCAGATCTCACACAGATATAGAGGACTCTATTTTCTCTTTCTTTTCTTCCAAGAATTGAAGCAAAATTAAACAAAACTAAATAAGATTTCTTATTTTTTCAGGAAAAAGTAATGATAGGATTTTATCCTCCCCAAATATGAAAACATTATAAAAATAATATTAGTATTGTACAGGTACAAAAGTAGATGGAATCCTGGAACAAAATAGTTCTGAAAACAGACCCTCTATACATTTAATATATAATAAACGTAGACTCTCAAATCGATAATAGTTGAAATTATTGTTCTATAAATGTTCCTGGCATAATTGGCTAGTTTGGGGAGTTAAAAATTAATTTAAAAACAGTGTAGTATTTGTAAAAAATGATAAAATAGCCACTAAAAAGAAACTGGGAAAAATGCAAGAAAAATGAAGTATGAATTTCTAAAGACTGTTGTTATCAATTAGAAAAACAGTAGTTATCTAATAGCTAAATGAGCAAACAACTCTGGACAGTAAAAGAGTAGGAGCTAACTAATTGATGAAAAGACTTCAATCTTACCAGAAATCAAAGACCCAGTACTTTTTCAATTATATTTTCTTTCTTTTATATACCTAAGCCCTGACACCTGCACTTTTATACCCTTTTTCCCAGTTTCCAGATAATCGATCTATAATTTTGTGCCAGTAACAAGTTTGAGTAAGACATCATGATGTGCTCAGAATTACTTTTCAAATCTAATGAAAAAGGACTTGTATTTTTCTGAATCGGGCTTACCTTCCTAGCTCCTTTTGTCTTGGGGAACGGCTTTGGGAGGGTTCCTTATGGCCTGCCACCAGACCTTCCCAGTACTGAATACAGTTCAAAATTATTTTCATCCCAACAGTGAGATAAACATTAGAGAATTAGGTGTGGGGGAGAGGTAGGGTTTCAAGGTGAAACTAATGAATTATTTTTGGGCAGGTGAAATTTGAAGAGCCTGGTGAAGGAAGCAGTTTAATAATTCAGTAACTGTTTAGTGGACTAGTACCTTACTATGTATAAAGTAGCATGCTGGGCTTTATAGAGCATACAAAAATGAAAAGGACATGGTCCCTGCTTTTATGGCATTTTTAATCTGGTTAAGTAGTTAAGACAGACTTCAAACTACTTGTTGAGTTGAAAGTATTATGTCATTTGAAATTACAGGGTTGGTGCTTGATTTGTGCAAATACAAATTTTAAACAACCCGCAAGTTAATATGTATTACTACTAGGGCCATATGGAAACATTCAGTCACTTAGGGAAGGTTAATAATTTGTTCCCTTTCAAACTATTATTCTTAAATACATGCTTGATATTTAGAGGAGAGGTTATATAACACATGGAAAAACAGTTGGCAACGTGCAGCATTTCCACTATTGCCCATAACAATTTAGCTCTGACTCTCAAAGTGCTTACTTCACTCAGCAAAACAAAAGCCTTCCAATTAGTTGGAGGCATCCTTCTTGAAGATCAGAGTTGTCACTTAGGCATGCCTTAAGGGATGTCTTACCAACAGATATGTAGTATTTACCTAAAAAAAGTCATTTACCTAAGAAAAGAAATTACTTTTCCCTATTTTACTACAGTTTCAGGCATGACCTTTTAAATATTGACTTAAAAATTCAGTCTTTCAAAAATCATTTCTTTTGGGGCGCCCTGGGTGGCTCGGTTGAGCATTTGGCTCTTGGTTTTGGCTCAGGTCATGATCTCAGGGTCCTGAAATTGAGCCCTCCGTTGTGCTCTGCGTACAGTGCCGAGTCTGCTTGTCCCTCTCCCTCTGCTCCCCGCCCCTGGAATGAATAAATAAAATCTTTAAAAATAGATAATAAAATAAGAACATTTTTTCTTTTTAGTTAAGCTCCGTGCCCAACACGGGGCTTGAACTCACGACCATGAGATCAAGAGTCCCATGCTCTACTGACTGAGCTAGGTAGGTGTCCCTTAAAAGTCATTTCCAAGTCATTTTATAAATGAATTTTAAAGATTGGTGCTTTCAGGTAGCTAAATGGTATTCTTAGTCCAGTTCTTACTACCTGCACCATTTGTGTGGTAAATGTGATTTTTACAGTGTTTGTTATCAGATGATAGTGCTCCCTGTCTGTGAAAAATTCACTCTGCACAGTTGCCATCCATTTCTGAACTGCAGAGTTTGTACTGTTAAATTTGAGTATTTTTTGTTACCTTGGGTCATGAGGTAGGTTCTGAAGAGCCCCAGGGCAGCCTGACGGAGAATTTCTGGCCAGCAGGCGGCGCTCTTGCTCTCCGGCATGCTTATTTCACCCTAGTCTTTGTGGACCAGCAGAGCTCTCTTGTTGCTGTATTTGGACTGTGGGTGCATAAAATGTTTATTTGATGAGAGAGTTCTGTTGCTCTGTTGCTAAAAGGAAGTTTGGAAACCACACGTATTGTTATTGTATCTGTAACATGACTTGTTATTTCGCACAAAAAAAGAAACTTGGAAATGCTGATGCCAGTGGTCAGCATGTTTTCGGAAATTGGAATGGAAACAAAGACCAGCCTCAAATGGATTCTCACTGAAATTAACCTTGTCAATTTTGTTGAAATGAGAAGTCAACAGTCAAGGTTAAAGAGGGTATGAGAAATAGTAGAAATATATTGGTGATTGTCTCTGAAAGTTAAGATCTATTTAGTAATACTATACAATTGTTTTAGTTTTTTTGGGGGGGGGGGGAAGGAATCACGTTCCAAAATGAAAATGTATGGATTATCACATATTCAAATAAAAAACTCTCAGGATACTTTTGTGAATAACAGCTAAATGTCAAGCGTTATAGAAATTTAAAGAGGGAAATTATATTGAGCGATTAGAGGAAGTTTCATGGAGAAAGTGACATGTGATATGTGTTCTGATAGATGGTAGAATTATAACATGAAGAAATTAAAAGATTAGATAAAAAAGTACTTTGAAGTATAAAGTCAGTACAACTAATATATAAACACTTTAAAAATAAAGAAGGAAAAACACCCATAAACCTACCATCTTAAATTTTTTTTGGTTGTTCTTTTCTTTTTTTTTTTTTTTTTAAAGATTTCATTTATTTATTTGCCAGAGAGGGAGAGTACAAGCAGGGGGAGTGGCAGGCAAAGGGAGAAGCGATGTGGGACTCAATCCCAGGATCCTGAGATCATGACCTGAGCCAAAGGCAGATGCTTAACCATCTGAGCCACCCAGGCACCCCTTGGTTGTTCTTTTCTAAAGTTTGTTTAAATGTGTAAGTATTTTTACCAAGTTGTAATAAGAGTGTAAAAACAATTTGCATCTTATATTAATTTACTTAAACACCTTCCCAAATTCTTAGTTTTTTAATAATTTTATTATATAAAATATTCCATAAGATATCCACCATAATTTAATAAATACTCAATTGTTTCCCTATCACAATATTGTAGTGGGCATTTTAATACACAATTTTCCCCCCCTTTTCAATTATCTGGATTATTTCCTCAGGATAAATTTCCAGAATAATTGCATAATCCATGGGAATTAAAGTTTTTATTACTTTTGATATGTATTACAAATTGCATTCCAAAAACTTTTATACCATCATCAAAAAAAATTTTTGATAGCAAGTCACTGTGTATGTTTCAAAGCCAAAGATGGTTCTGTTAAATATCTATTGTTAATTTGGGAAGCACAAAGTTAAGTTTCAAAAAGAAGAGTTTTTGCTTTTGTAGAAATACATAGTGAGTATGTTAATGATGAAATGATACGCATGATCTCTGAGATTGGCTTCCAAATAATCTGGAAGGGAGTGTGGAGTAGGTTTACAGAGGAAATGAGATCAAGCTTGTTTTGAAAATTTCTGACCCTGGGTTATGGGTACATGGCAGTTTATTATTTTATCATCTCCACTGCTGTGTATGTTTGAACTTTTCCCATAGTAACAATTAAAGAAAGAGAAACAAAGAAAACATGTCTCAGCCTCTAACATGTGCTCTCTGAGGTTTTGCGTTTCTCCCTGCTGTCACTTTCCTCACTATCCACATCGGGTCCAGCTATCCTACAAGTTCACTTATTTGGGAGTTTTGGAATAGGAGATGGGTGAAACCAGAAACTTTTCAAGAGAAAATAACGGCTACTAACTAGTTCTGAGACTTCGCCTTTAATTTAAATAAAAACCCTGGCCTTTAATTAAAAAAAAACAAAACAAAGGAATTGATGATGGTATGATGACACTTTTTAAGTTCTTCTAAAGAATGTTTCTGACCGGAAAGCAGAATATCAATGACATTCATCAGCATTTGTCAAATGCTCAGGTGAGAATCCTCTATTTCTATGCCTTAAGACATTAAAGAAAAAAAAAAGTAGACAATGTTTCTTGCCCTCAAGAAGGTAACGGAGACAGACGGCATTTAAATGCAATATAACTTATGAGGGAGCAGAAGCTCTATAAATTAACTAGTATTAGATTGCACATTCCTTCTTTCACAGATCCTGAGTGCTTATATTGATGTTAGAGACATAAAAGGAAATGTTACAATCCATGTAAACAATACACAGGTGTCATTTTGTCCTTAATCCTTTCTAAAATTGATGTCTTTACAGCTTTCTCTTCCCCTCTGACTTAATCAGTTATATAAGCTGTTAATTTTCTACTATATCTGGTGTCTTCAGAGAAATAATCACAAGGAAGCTGCCATAGGGTCCTCTTAAAACAAAGTTGTCTTGTGACTTTATTATATTTATGACTAGGATTCAAGACTGACATGTTATTTCAAATACCCTTTAATCCGGAGAACCAGAATATCATATCCATACTAGTAGAAATATCCATATCGCTTACCTTGCTGTGTTTCTGAGTTCAGTAGTCCCAGCAGTTGTTTAGGAATATTGTTAAAGGGCTTTTTCATCTGGTTTCATCTGGATGTTTCCATGGAATGTGATGACTTACAGCCTTTGCTAGTCTCTGCTGGGTCCCTCTGCCTGTCTGGTTTATAGACGATTTCTGCATTCCTAATTCTCAGAATTCTTCTATTTCCTATATTAATATAAAATTAGTATGTATGAAGTAATCTAATTTGAAAGGCTAATAAAGTGGCGAAACATTGAATTTTCTGTTCTTTAATGGACTTTCTGGTTGAAAAATGCTGTACAACTGAGTTAATTCAGTTCAGCAGAAGAGATGGCTCTTTGCAGGGCTCAGATTCTGGGATTCTGTCTTGTCAGCTATTCCAGATACTAAGTTTCTTTTTGCCTCTGTTACATTCATACCTCCATCTGTTGCTGATGCCTTTGTTTCAGTTCTCAAGAGAGAAAGCCAGATATGTGCAGCCAAATATGGTTTTTGTGTGTGTGCTCCTTTCCTGGCTAAACGTTCTGCTCTTTATTACCGTCTCTCATTGTGTTGGTGAATGTCTTGACAATAGGAAAGCCTTAAAGTCCAGCTTGACTTCTTTCCCTTAAAGCTTAGATCGGAGTCTATCGTGCTTCTCCCTCTAGATTCTGTCCTCATCCCCACTGATTGCTCTATAGCAGGGACACCTCAGAAGCAGGAAAATCACTCAGTCCCCTATAACTTAATGGAAAGAAAACCCACAGCCGTTAGAATTGGACAGTCCTGATTTTGTGTACCCAAAGTATTGCTTACTAGCCATGTACCCCTGGGAAAGCCCCTTAATCTAATTTTTTTTCATTGGTGTGATGTGTTAGTTTGTAATTGATGGGTTGTCATATGGTTTAAATGAGATAATGCATGTAAAGCATTTGGCAGAGTGCCTGGTATATGACAAAAACTTACTAAGTGGTAGCCATTCGTCTTACGTTAACAACAGTCATTTCTGTTGTTATTGGGTGGGTCAGAGGATACAGAACCGAGACTCCAGCTACAAATCTAAAAGGTGCTACTCTGTAGTTTTAAAGGAGGACTAAGTGGGGTATTATTTTGCTTTTGTCCCAGTGGGTCATTTTGCACTTGACATATCCTGGAGCTTATCATGTATGGGCACGGGGATAAAAGGGAAGAAGGATGTGTGTAGATAGTGTATCTGAAGTAAGTATGGATGGATAAGTAGGATTTTAGTAGATGTGTAGGGGGTGGGGTAGGGAGGAGAGAATGCGGGTGGAGGGAATACTATAAACAAAGGAGCTAACAAAATGTTGTAGACCATTTTCAGGGCACAGACTTAATCCAGGATGCTGGTGGCCCAGGACATATGTGAGAGCAGTGAAGGGAAGAGAAATAGTGGAAAATTGAGAGCAATCTGTAGATGACCTTAAATGCCATGCCAGGAAATTGTATTTTTTTTAAAGATTTTATTTATTTATTTGAAAGAGAGAGAGACAGTGAGAGAGGGAACACAAACAGGGGGAGTGGGAGAGGGAGAAGCAGGCTTCCCGCAGAGCAGGGAGCCCGATGCAGGGCTCGATCCCAGGACCCTGGGACCATGACCTGAGCTGAAGGCAGACGCTTAAGGACTGAGCCACCCAGGCACCCAGGAAATTGTATTTTATTCTCTAGGCAATACTGAATCATTGAAGGACTTTTATTATGAGATAATATGAAGAGGTTGGATTTCAGGAAGCTTACTTTATATAAACTACATTAGTGGGTATGGCCAAAAACGAACTCCAATGCCTACAGCAGCTGGACCAGACATACGTAGTTGAAACACTTAGTGTCAGACAATAGGGTGTAGATGGTAAATGTCCAGCTTGAAAAGGACAGCTATAGCTCTAGACACTTTTTCTAACTTATAACATGGGCTTGTGCTGCCAGTTAATCTCATTTTTTCAATAAGCAATAGAAATCCGGATTTCTATCTTTCAATTTTTTAAATTTAGCAGTTGATACAAGCAGTTGTTGGGTCAAACAAAACACATCTTCTGGTTGGACTTCGCCTGTGGATGCCCTAGTTTGGGACCCCTGGGCCAATGTTCACAGTCCTGTCTTTTTGTATCTCCTCCAGAATTCTACTTGTGAACATTGGTTAGAGACATCAACACTCGTCTCTATAGCAGAAGAGGATGAGTTGTAATGAAAGTATAGAAACATTCTTAGGCAAGACAGACATCTTGGGAGTTGGCATCAGATGGTCTTGATCTTCTTCGAAGTTCAGTACTCTCTTTGGTCTGCTCTTCCCCACCTTTCAGAGTTATCTGATAGTTACTTTATATATTCCGTCCAGGATTTTTAGTTGTACTCAGTAGGAAAGATTGGACAGAGTGTGCTTGCTGTATCTTAACTGGAACCAGAGCCCTTCTATGTAATTTTTAAGTTTTATACAATCTTCTCCACTAGATTGGATAATTATTGAGGATGATGCCTGAGAATAATATTACTCCATATATCAGCATATCCAATTGAGGATCCAGTACACGATATTCGCTCTGTGGCTTAAATTCATTGAAACACCCCTATTCTAGTCTTTTAATTATTTTTGTTGTTATTTTTATTAAAGCACAGGATCAAGTCCCACTTTATACCTGGTGTAGCTTTCCTACCCTTGACAGGAGTTACTTTCCACACTTAGATTATATGGTCAGTCCTTTACGGTTGACAAATAGAATTTAAGTTTTCATCTGGATTACTACTTTGTTTTACAGTGCTGAAACATTTTTGTTGGAGAAATGTCTTCAGAATCAGAAAAGGACAAAGAGAGGCTAGTGCAAGCTGCCAAAACATTTTTCTTTCACATGCAAGATCTTGTTGCCTTCACTAACACACTTATTGAATTGTTTAACAGCGCAATGAATACCCAGATCCACTCCATGGCTGTGAAAGAACATGATAATGTTAAGGATGTCTTTGAAAAAATATTCACAATTTTTAAAGAGATGCAATCTGTCCTGGAGGCAAAGTATGACCAGATGCAAAAGGAACCTTTATGTTCCAAGATTGCAACAGCAGTTTGCTCTATGGTTGAGAAGAATACCAATGTAAAGGAATGGCAGCAGTCAGCTAAAGAAATGTTCAAAAACGTTCAGACACCAATCATTGTCGCTGCCCTGAATAGCAGTAACATCCTTGGCAGTTTGGAATCTTCTCTTTCACTCTTGATGACATATCCCATCATGAATCTTCAGTTAAGTGACCTCTATAGAAAAGACACCGAAGACCAATCAGATGCCAACACATCGGAGAAAAACAAAAGTCCAGGTCAATCCAAAATTGGTATAGTAGACATCTTGAAAAAATTGCAGGATGCGCTAAAAGCTGAACATGTCAAGAATACCATCGAGTCAGCTGCAGATCAGTTGGAGCAAATTGTCAAAACTATGGGCCCAATCTTAGAGGTCCTCAAAAAAGCCATAAGTACTATGGAATCCAAGATTCCTGTGCCCAAGAAAGCCAATGACCAGTAGGAATGCAACAGAGGTGCTCATTTCTGTCAGAAAATCAGTTCACATCCTGTGAATTTTGGGAGTATGTTCTAGGACCTTTGCTGCCAGAAATGTGTTATATTAGGACATAAGTGCAAAGAGTAGTCACCCAGAAGACCATTTGCCTCAAGTTTTGCTTTATTCAAATAAAAATAATCAATGAAAGTCTGCTTGACATGGGAGTTACTAAAAAAATTTTGTTCAGAATATCAAAGTAATGTATTACATTTGGGGAAGTCTCTAAACATTACATATCATCTTTTTTTTTTTTTTTTAAAGATTTTATTTATTTATTTGAGAGAGAGAATGAGACAGAGAGCATGAGAGAGGGGAGGGTCAGAGGGAGAAGCAGACTCCCTGCCGAGCAGGGAGCCCGATGCGGGACTCAATCCCGGGACTCCAGGATCATGACCTGAGCCGAAGGCAGCCGCTTAACCGACTGAGCCACCCAGGCGCCCCAACATTACATATCATCTTAATGCATAATTAAAATAACCCTAAACTAATTTCCACTCTTGGTAATTCTATTTCTAGATACTATGTGTGAAGTCCAGGTAAATGTAAACATTATTGTTAGATAATGTGGCAGAAACTACTGTTCAGGTGCAGGAAACATATAAAATAACCTGCATTTTTAAAAAGATTTTATTTACTTAAGAGAGAGAGAGCTAGAGAGAGAGAGAAAGAGAACATGAACAGGGGGAGTGGCAGAGGGAGAGGGAGAAGCAAACTCCCCGCTGAGCAGGGAGCCTGATGTGGGGTTTGATCCCAGGACCCTGGGATCATGACCTGAGCTGAAGGCAGACGCTTAACTGACTGAGCTACCCAGGTGCCCCCACCTTCTGCATTTTTGTCACTCCTATACCAATCTCTGTATCATCAGTGCCTTACCTATCATAAGCCATCACTAAATACTTTTGGTATGATTTATCCAGAAGTTAATTGAGAACGATGAATGAAGAGTAATAGTTTTCTTGCTTAGTTGAATAAGAACAGAGCAAATGATTTATTCTTGTCTGCCTCCTACTGAGGTCTTGTGATTAGGAGCTATTGGAGGTTCAAAAATGATGGTGCTCTAACCTTTCACAAAGAAAAGACCATAACACTCAGAGAAGTAGGATTTCTGAGATGTGCTCGTGTTGGCGAAGAAAGGTTAGACAAGTCCCTTTGCCCTCCCAGAACGTCTTTGGCTCTCATGCAATGGGAAAGAGTGCATGCTTTCAAGATTGCCCTATTCTACATGATACTTAACAGGAACGTTGTTGAGAATAAGAAAAGCCATTAATAACTCTAGTTCTTTAGTGGAATTTTTCTTCTGAGAATACTTAAGTTTTGTCCTCATCCAAACATCTTCTCATCTAAAGTCTTAAATCCCATTTTCTCCTTTAAAAATAAAACCTATTTCCCTATACCTAAAAATAAGGCCAAAGCATGAGAAACTAAAAGGGAAAAAAATTGTGAGCATTTGGTGGAGAGGGGGAAGACGACTCGCAGTTTCTGTACTTTTTAGTCTGCGATGCAGTGACGTCCACCAAGGTTGCCAGGTCACCTCCCCAGTCGTGGCTACTTCGAAGTTGCACTTTTTGCGAGCCTGAGTCAGGAGCTCAGCTCCAAAGCCAAGGCTGTCATTGGAATCACCCCTGTAATTTTGAATTAGGAATCCCTTCTTTGCTCCCTAACAGTAAGACCTTCAGAATGTCCTGTGGCCAAAGGCCAAGGGGATTTGGGCTATTTCCAGGGCTTATAGGGCTTGGAAAAAGGATGAGTTTCAATACGCGAACTCTGCATTTTCTCTCAGCTCCAAATAGCTGGCTTATTTTGAGGACGTTCTTGAGGGTATCCATTTGCTACCCTGTCCTCAAAAATACACATACATCAATGGGAGGCAGGAGGTGCAGCTCTCACTTTGTTACTTTTTCTGAACCTGTGTGTGTTCAGGTTCTCACCTGCCTTCTCTCAGTCTTAAGATTGTGTCCCAGGAGGGGCACCCGGGTGGCTCAGTCAGTTAAGCATCTGCCTTCAGCTCCCAGGTCATGATCCCACCGTCCTGGGATAGAGCTCTGCATCGGGCTCCTTGCTCAGGGGGGAGCTGCTTCTCCCTCTATCTCTGCCCCTCTCCCTGCTCGTGATCTCTCTCTCAAATAAATAAAATCTTAAAAACAAAACAAAAAAACAAGATTGTGTCCCAGGATATTGCAACAGCTGGGAGAGTCACATGGAAATGAATGGGCCAAGGGCCAAGAAAAGTCCTGGTCATGGGATGCCTGGGTGGCTCAGTTGGTTAAGCGTCTGCCTTCGACTCAGGTCATGATCCCGGGGTCCTGGGATCGAGCCCCGCATTGGGCTCCTTGCTCGGCGGGGAGCCTGCTTCTCCCCCTGCTTGTGCTCTCTCTCTCTGACAAATAAATAAATAAAATCTTAAAAAAAGACTGGAAGCATGACCGGGGGCAGTTTGAGGGAGGTCCTCACCACACGTCAATGGGAATGGCAGCTAGTGTAGCCGCTTGAGGTCAGGATGGGCCGCTCGTGCTTCAGTAACGGTGGTTTCCAGATGCCTGTGGCTCCTGTGAGGCTGGCCATCACGGGCAGTGCCTCTCACATTTTCCCAGCCCCGAGGACCACTGATCTGCCCACTCTGATGACTTCTCGTCTGCAGCTGCTTCCCAGCCTCTCGACATATGCGGGGGCGGGGGGGAAGCCGCACTCTTCTCAAACCCGGTATTCTTATTTACTGTTTCTCTCAAATTCTTTGTTTTGGGTTCCTCTCATTTTCTCTCCATTCCTTCAGGTTTTGAAAAGAAACCTGGGCAAGATTCACTAGTTTCTACCTCATATCTAGTTTCATTCCTCCTCAGAGGCCACGAGCACAGTGTGACCTAACTGAATGAAGCAATAGTGGGGAGGAAGAAGTGAACTGTCATAAAGCACAACAAAATAAAACACATGGGCACTTACTACAAGAAGATAAGGGAGGGAGGGAGGGAGGGAGGAGGAAGGGAGGGAGTCCTGTAATACCCTTTTTTTCCCACATTTTATCACTTGCCAATATTTGGTACATGTTGGTGTCTCTGAAAGCGTCTAGTTCAAAAAATGTTTGTTGAATTTTACCAAATCAGATCTGGGCTCATAAAGTATAAATCAGTTTGATTTAGATCATTAGACAACTCAGGCCAAGAATCCTGGTGCTCCAAGTAAATCAAGCTTTACAGAAATTTTCTTTCACTGGATTTATTATTTTTTGAAGTCAGAGCAAATAGGGGACCTCGGGACAATCAGATAGGCATAGTAGAACACTGAATTGTAAAGATACAAATAAAACAATAAATGAAGCCAAAGTATTTTTTTGTGTACACAAAAAAGAGAGAAGCATTAATAACAATTACTATAGGAGATAAATACTCTGCAACTTTATAGTGCCAACTCTTTTAATGATCCATGTGATTTTTTGCACAAAAACTTAGGACTCTAGGGAGAGACTGAGGGAATGCAAAGTATGCACATTCATCCTTAGCCCACAAATCTACACAGTTCAAGAGAATAACTTCTATCTCTGGAGATTTGTTCTATAAAGCAGCAACAGGAGGAAGAATTAAGTTATCTTTTCAAAAACCTGGTTATTCCTTTACGGATCATAATCCCATAAGTCACAAGCCTGAAGGGCTTCTTAACACAGGTTCTGGGTTTCTGATTTTACAGATTTGGGATCAGGCCCTAGAGTTCACATTTCTAACGTGTTCTTAAGGGACATTGGTGCTCCAGGTGCTGGGAGCATGCGTTAAGATCACCTATCGAGCATGTCTTACTCAGAAGACTGATTTCTCATGGAGATCCAATGCGTTAGGCTGTCCTTTTAGCTTGATTGGGTGGCTCTTTCTTCTTCAGTCCACATTACAGCTTCTCTCTGCCAGATCTATTTCCTGACCCTTGTGTACACTGATCATTCCTATATCCCCTGTCTCTTTTCTACTCAGCTCTCCTTTTTCCATCTGAAGCCCTCCCTTGAGCCTCATTTCCAGTAGAAAGCTGTATCCAGCTTTGAGAGGGATCATAGCAGAGGGATCTCACTTTTCTCTAAACTCGAAGCGCTTATTATTTGCATGCATTTCAGCACTAAGCGCTTGACACACACCTACGCTGACTTCTTCTTCTCACCCCTTGCTCCCACCCCAGGGTCCCAAGACCTCGCGCAAATGCTGCCTCCTCCCTGAAGCCTTCCTGGCTTCTTCTCTTGCCTCAGAAGTTCTTCTGAGCTCTCATGAACAGAAGGCTTGATATTCCCCTTTCTTTTGGTATTTCCTCTGTGACTTGTGTTCTTTTCTTCATTTCTCCCAAGAGATTGTAAACTATGGAAGATCTGGCTTACACTATTCAACTTTTAATCCCCAAGGTGTTTTGTACATAGTATGGCTCAGTAAGTGCATTTATATGGCACAGAAAAAAAAATATTCACAAGATGTTGGGAGGCTTTTCTATTGCTTCGCTAAAGCTCACAACAAAGCTTGTTCGCAGAGCCAGGCCGATGAGACTCTATTCAGTAGCTGCTAACCTGCCAATGTTCCTGGGCAATAAATCATGAAAACATGGAAAATTTAAGCTTGCCTTATTAGGCATAGAGGCCAATGTAAGCTAGGTGACAGAGGTGCGCTTGGCCCTGTTCTCAAAATTCCGTGTAAAGAATGATATACTAGATGCCTGAATTCTCAACCGGGGGATTATATGCAGCTAATTCCCCACTGAGTCTCTTCTCTCATGGCACTGTCCCTTTAGAAAGTCCTCCTGGGGTCAAATGAGCTGATTTCACTTTCATTGTTTCTTACCCAAATCTCAGAGGGGCTAAGTAGCATGGACTTTCATAATTGCACTCTGTTTAGCCCAATATCCGGATCTTTGGAAATCAGGGCAACTCCCATTGTCCCATTTATATTGTATACAACTGAAGGGAGTTGGAGAAAATCCCCAGCTTTGAAGTTTGGTGATTTATACTTCCTTTTATTTAATTACTGTCACATAGTAAGTACTCGATATATCTTTGATATTTGCTTGGTTATCAGATTTTTTTCCCTCTCATATCTTCTCCTTTATATCCACACACATCTGCATGCTTTCCTAATAAATGTACCTAAACTTTTGATGACGACTTAAAATCTAATTTGCCATAAAGTCCCTCTGTAAATTAACATGTGAATTTAAATTCTAACTTTTGTAATACTTTAGAAACATGTGTGGTGCCCCATTACTGCCAGTGAATGAGATTTCACTAACATCTTTTATTAACTTTCCCTTTTATTTCTCAAGTTTTCGTATTTCCTCCTATCTGAGTCTACACTGGTTTGGTCTTGAATGCTGATAAAAATCTCTGAAGAAAATTTACACTTTTAATTATTTCTCTGGGGTTCAAAGCTTTTCCATTTGATGAAGATTTTTTTTCTGTGCTTTCAAACTCAAGCTTCTCGATTTGTTCCTATTTAGGATTGCTAAATAAAAAAAAGAAGCATTCATAACTCCTTTGATTGCTTGAGATAGGAAATTTAATTCAAATTATTTATGCAAATATACAATTTATTGATTTATGTAATTTTTAAAAAGCCCGGGATTCCAGTTTCAGGCATAGTTGGATCTAGGGGCTCATATTCTCTCATCAGAACTGTTTCTTTTCATTTTCCAGTTCCTCCTTCATTGTGTTCACTCCATTCTCAAGGAGACAGAGTCTCCCCTACTGGTGGCAAGAGAGCTGCTAGCAGCTGTAGGCTCATACTCGTTCTGCTTTCATCAATCTCCACTCAATAAAAAGGCTCCCACACCCCATTCCCAATCCCAATTCCAAAACATTACCATGACTGTATCTCACCAGCTCTGACTGGGTCCTTTTCTATTCCAGGATGAATCTCTGTGTCCATGGAGAAGAAATATACTGCGTTCTAGGTCCTCTCACAGGCAGCGGGCTGAGCCAAGCGCTGCATCAGTTGATAACTGGGCAGAGTGATTCCCCGAGGGTATTCAGCTTGCCTCTGACTGGCATCAAGCAAAAGGGCACAGAGAAAGCAAAACCACAAGGTTCCTTTATACTCCACTTTTGGAAGAGATGACAACACTGGTCAAAAAGGAGAGAGAAGCAATAACCACAGGAGCAGGGTTGAACTTTTTGCTGGAACCTGTCAAAACGAACACAAAGTTAGAGAACTTTTAGGTAGCAGAGTTTATTTTTTTAAAAACTACCTTATTTCTCCTTTGATTCACTTTTTTTAACTTAGAAAATTCCTAATAAAAATATTTGAAGTTAGCTACTTTAAAAAAAGTATCCTCTTAGAATTTTTTCTAACCAACAGAACTCAGCTTGTTTATTTTGCAGATGAAACAGCACCAACAAGTTCAGAGATTTACTCCAGGTTACCCACCTGGGTAGTCGGTGTGTGAGAACTCCTGATTTTCCATCTTTATTGTCATCAGCGGCACCATCACCATCACTGGTATCCCTATTTTAATTACCATCATCTTCATCACCATTATGAAAGCTAACATTGATTAGCAACTTATTCTGTGCTGTGTGCATTTTAAGCACTTGCTAGCAATTAGCTCATTTAATCCTCACGGGAAATCTATGAGGTATTTGTTCTCATTATCCTCATTTTTCTGCTGATCAAACGGTGACAGACGTGTAGAAACTTACCGAACATCGCACATCTAGTATGCAGTGAAGGCAGCATTCCAACTCAGGCAGCCTGGCTCAACTCTATCTTTTTAGCCACAGTATTGTTTCTTCACATATTGCAAAATGCTCTAAAGAGTGGGATCTCCTTTCCAACTAGCCTTCCCTGACTATTTAGGATAGAAAAGATGTTTGGGAGTAGAAAGACATTCAACTCTGTGATTGCCTCAATATTTGAATATATTGCTTGATAGGATGACCAGACGATGGAGAAATATTTTCCCATTACTTTCACATAATAACGCATAAAATCCTTTGAGTTTCCTGGAATTTCTTGGAATTCTATATATACAAACTATTTAAAATCCATTTTCGCTAATAAGAGTAGATAAGGAAAATTAATAGTACATACCTATTTCTAAGCTTTTGTCAAAGTTCCTGCTAAAATTGTATTATCTGAATTCTCACAGGGACCTCGAGACCATTAATACCACTTGAACAGCTCATTCATTAGAATAATTCTCAAACATTTTTTGTTTTGTTTTCACTGAGGCTGAGATCACAAGGACCTCTGTCTCTGTCCTTTCTCACTTTGTAACAGGATATGATTCTACTGAAGAGTTATCAGAGAATATTGATTGACAGTGAAACAATATAGTGGGTAGAAATTATGGTTATTGGAAGTGATTAGCTTGGGTTTTGAAGCTTTGTCCCTAGCTGACCTTTATGTTAGTTACTTTCGTTGGACCTGAGCTTTCTCATCTGTAGAATGAGAGCATCTCATCTCAAGACTGTTGGAAATACCACAGTCACTACCATTCCCCTTTGCTGTACTTCACGGCTACTCTAATGATTGATGCTCAAATAAGGACAAATATATGGACATTACCATTTTGTAATCATACTCATCCTTCAAAACCACCTCTTCAGCCCCCTTCATAACTAGGATATTAAAAAAGCTTACTTTCATTTTATTTTCTCAGGTTAAAGTAACTTTTCTTTCCTCTCTTGTTACTTTTTCTCTCTCTCTTTTTTTTTTTAAAGATTTTATTTATTTATCTGAGACAGAGAGAATGAGAGACAGAGAGCACATGAGAGGGGGGAGGGTCAGAGGGAGAAGCAGGCTCCCTGCCGAGCAGGGAGCCCGATGCGGGACTCGATCCAGGGACTCCAGGATCATGACCTGAGCCGAAGGCAGTCGCTTAACCAACTGAGCCACCCAGGCGCCCACTTTTTCTCTCTTATAGTGTTTAACATTTCTACCTCATGCTTTATCATTATTATCATTATTTTTACACAGACAGTATCTTTATGTAGGTGAATAAATGAAAAACATCTGTGAATTAAATGCAATCTACGAAATCTTTCATTTAAGGAAAACTCACATTAAATTTACTTTTGTATTTGTTTTTACCTTCCTTCTAGACTATCTATTCAATGCTTTTTATTCCCTCTGTATCCCAGTATTTTTCAAATCGGAGGTTGTGATGCATTAATGCTTTATCATGACCATCACTGTAATAATGTGATAAAATGGGTTAGAATAAAAAACACTAGAGTCAAACAGCATGTGAAATGGTGAATGATTGTCTTGTTTTACATGCGTGTGTGTGTACTTGTATGTTTATGTGTATGTGAAGTTACAATGTAGTCACAGTCACAGAGGATTGAGACTAATAGTAGGTTCTTAGTAATATTTTTGAACAAATTAATCTCCTGAAAGCAGTCTGTAGAGAACATTGTCCTGGGCTTTTTGTCATAAAACATGGGAAAGGGTCTTACTTTTGTCATTTATAAGCTGAATAATCTCATACAAACCATGTAACCTCTCTCAACCTCAGTATTCACATCAGTATAGTGGGGTCAGTAACCAATGTACAGTGTGGTTGTAAGAATTAAACAGATAATGTGTGTGAAAACCTTCTGTGAATGAAATTTGCTACATAAGTACCATTTTTTTGTGGATCATAACCTAAATTTGGTCATTGCTGCCTTAGGATATACAGTTTGGGGAGAAATACATAATTATTACACCCTGTATTTCATGAACTCCGAATCTGTGAATTATATCAGATTGTTCAGAAAGAAATACTCAATCCCTTGAAAAAAGCAGAAAAAGCTAAAACTGATATGCAGTATATCTAGTTAATCTGATATTTGGAGGCAAATACTCCAAATGCTTTAGAGCCCCTTTCTGTCAAATGTGGAGATTAATGAGTGTTACTCTTTAGAGAGTTATCTAGGAACCAGTTGGCGCTCAAACAAGGATAAGTTTTGTTTCTTCCATCTCTTCGTTTTTTTCTTCACCGTCAATATCACTGAAGCTCACATTTGTGCTTCTGAACTAAACTATTATCCCACTTCCATGTGCAAAGTGCTTTCCCAGAGTTTTTCAGTTGTGTTTGAGAGGGTGGACGCCAGGGACTGCCACAATATTCCCCTTTGCCTCCACTTTATAAATGAAGAAACAGGCTCTTAGGTTGTCATTTATACGAGGCCACATAGCTACTAACATATATGCCCAGCCCTTCCTGGCTCCAAAGTCCAGTCTCTTTCCACCATGCCATGTGGCCTCCTAGATTCATTCAATTCCTCTTTTTCTTTCCTTCCTTCTTTCTTTTTCTTTCTATTTCTTTCTTTCCTTCTTTCCTTCCTTTCTTTCCTTCCTCCTTCCTTCCTCCCTTTCTTTCTTTCTTAGGTTTTATTTATTTATTTGAGAGACAGAGATAGCAAAAGAGAGCAAGAGAGAGAACGAGCGGGGAGGAGAGGGAGAAGCAGGCTCAGGAGAGGGAGAAGCAGGCTCCCTGCTGAGCAGGGAGCCCGATGCGGAACTCTATCCCAGGACCCGGGGATCATGACCTGAGCCGAAGGCAGACATTTAACCAAATGAGCCACTCAGGTGTCCCTCAATTACTCATTCTTTCATCCATTCGGCTGAGTCAGACACTCTACTTCAAGGTTAATGTGATGCCACAACTACGGAAGACTAGTTTGAGATAAAGCCCAGAGTAAAAAAACAGGAAAACAGGAAAATAAATAAATAAATAATATGTAACAGTAATAGTACCTGCCAATTTTGAGTACTTACTAGTGTCAGAATCTGTTCTAAGAGCTTTTACATGCATAAGTCATTTTATCCTCACCGGAATCCTAGAAGGGAGGTTTCATTACATTTCCCCCCTATATTACATATAAAGAAATGGAGACACACGAGGACTAAGCCTTTGCCCACATTCTCACTGCTAGTAACTGGCACAGTTAACATGTAAAACCAGGCTTACTACAAAAGCTGACTGTATTTTTTCTAGAAACATGCTTAAGAATTTTGATTATGTGAAACATTTTAACAAATAAATCCTTCTTTGTGAATCCAGTGATACAGAACAGAGTATGTATTTGTGTGTTTACAGATTTTTGGCACGGGTTATTTTCCTGAACAAAACAACATTTAAGGACAAATAACTAACGTGACATATTTTGAGTCTTTCAACGGGCATGAAAACATCTGTTTCTATGGTAACCAGTATAGGTCACGAAAGGGATGAGAGAAGAATTAGAAGGGAGAGCCGTTAGTGTAGAATGTCTTAAACAATTTTTCTTTTGCATTGCCCTTGCTTAAATATATTATGCTACCAATTTGACCTTTTAACTCGGAACGTGAGAGATTCCTCGGTACTCTTTGAACTTGAGAACTGTAGTTACAAGTTAACAGAATCAATTCTGAAATAAATCAAGGGACTGGGGAAGCTATATTCTCTAATCTATTATCTTTTCATTGGGAGAATTATGGTGTCCTGGCTGATCAATTTTAAAGGTCTTCATGTTGTCTTTCAAATATGATGTCTGTCAGATTAAGAGGGAACAGGAGAGGAAACAAGTCATTGGCTCAGAGGACTTTTTAGATGTAGAATAGCTTGTGGCTTCTGCTTGGGAAAAAAAAAGGAAGGGATAAGAAACAGTTTCCTGAGAGGATTCTGGTTTCATGAGGAATTAGATATCAGTCCTCTAGAATACCATCTGGGAATCCCTAGACTGAGGTTGATGGCAGAAAATAGCAGTTAGCTAGAGAAGCAGGTCTGGGGAGAGTCCATTGATCTTACTCCCTTCCAGTGAAGGACTCCCAGAAAAGAAAAACACACCACTTCCCTCCTCCCATTGTTCATGTATGGATCAACCCAATACTGCTCCAGGATGTTGGGATAAGTAAAGTGTTATTAGTCAGTTAACAGAAATGACTTAAAGAAAGTTTCAGAAATAGCTTACTTATTGAGAAAACAAACAAACACCACTGCAGTGAATAGCTGAAAGCATCATGAAGTTAATCAAACTTTTTTTTGTTTGTAATCAGTAGAGACAGTTGGATATTGGTTGTGTTTATCTCAAGATGATACAGTCTTTTTGTCCTCAACTAACTTGTCTGTGCTATCAACCAGCCAATGGCAGCCTTGAGGCTTCCCTAGTTGGCTTCCATATGAGGTTTAGGGAAAGCAGAACCAGAGGATGGAGCAGCCTTCTCTGCAACGTTCAGCCAGAGCCAACAGAGTCAAAGGAAGAATGGAATCCCTGCAGCTTGAGCTGATTCTTCTCCCTCTTTCAATCTTCTGAATAGTTTTGTAGTTGTGCTGGCTGGGAAGAAACTCCAACTCCAGCTCTTGGCCTACCCTGCAATGTCTCTGACCAAAATATCACCCTTTACGACCAGGGGTCGTTTTTTCCTGCCATTTACAATCTCTTCCCAAGACTGCACAGTGGTGAATTTCTAGGAAAAATTTAGATGTAGTAACTCACATTGCAAACGACCACATTCTAGATTAGTCATATCATGGCTATAGCTCCTTATTTTTGACTAGGGGTTGGCTTTCTAGAATATTTTCTCTTTCTAGTAAATATCGAAACTGTTTTTAGTCAATTGAGTTATCTGGTCATCTGACCCAAAGACCAGATCACTTGGAAGTATTAAAAGAGAATGCTTCATTTATTCACTCATTCAACAAATACAGATTTTTTTTCAACAAATGTAGATTGATCACCTCTATGTGTCAGGAGACTAAAGTTAATATTGGTTAATACTTGCTTACCATTTGTTACATGCTAGGTCTTGTAGAAATACTTTAGTATTTTGGTGGTTGGGGTGGGGTTGGTTTGATTTGGTTTGGTCTGGTTTGGTTTGGTCTGGTCTGGTCTGGGCTGGTTTGGTTTGGTTTGGTTTGGTTTCACAAGAGCCCTCAGGGGCTCTATTATGATGCTCCTTACATAGTTGAAGAAACAAAGGGAGTTTAAGCAACTGACTGAGAACACAGCTAAAAAACTGCACAAGTTGGATAGGAATCCAGACAGAGTGGATCTGGGATCAAACTGCCAGGATTCCATGCCAGACTCTTAAATACTGTGTAGTCACATGTCTGCCTACAAAGAGCTTACAGAGCAATACAAGATTACTGATTCCCTTAAGTATGATTTGTGATTTCAAATATCCAGTCAAGACCAGCCAAGCTTCCAGAGTCTAGCAATGTGCATGGCTATTCCAGCTAAGCCTTAACTCCAAGTTGTGTTTGAGTAGCTTCCTGACAGGAAAGCAAAGATCATTAGTTTGGTGGGGACGGTCTTGAAATAGTTTCGAGACTTACGGAGTAGAGAATACGGGTAATAGTTTCTATTATAGGGGAGCCTGGGTGGCTCAGTCCGTTAAGCGTCTGCCTTCAGCTCAGGTCATGATCCCAGGGTCCTGGGACTGAGCCCCACATCAGGCTCCCCAGGGAGCCTGCTTCTCCCTCTCCCTCTGCCTCCTCCCCCTTCTTGTGCTTTATCAAATAAATAAATAAAATATTTTTAAAAAGTTTCTATTATATACTCCTTTTTCTCAGTTTCCTACCCTTTGATGTAAATGTTCTACAACGTTTTACTTAATGTATTTTACTGTGTTCATCAACCCAGTAGAAAAATTTTTCTGTCTCAACTTCATCCTGATGAGGATGAAACAACAACGTAGTTCCAAAGAACCCTGGAATCTGGCTATGAATGTTCTTGTTTGGTGTTAAAATCTCACTGTTTGCTTCATACTCTAGTTTTTCATTCGCCTCTGCAAACACTAATCTCTTGGTTCTGTGGAACAGATACTCATTTCACTCATGTTGCTGCCTGCCACACTTCTGCGGACAGGCAGGAAGAGATAAAAGTATTGATAGGTCACCTCTCCCCTGGTCTGTGTTTGCAGATAGGCCAGAATAAGCAGGCCCAACACCTCAGCATGGATGCCAATTTTAGGATCATTGTAACACTGCAGCCCCCAAATGCTGAGAAATGCTGATAGCCTGAATTATTAACAGTAGCAGTAATGATGGAATAGAGAAAGATTCAGGGATATTTCGAAGGTAGACATTACAGTTAAGTGTGAGTGTGAACACATGCACACGTGGGTAAGGACGATCTTCCTTCTAAATCAAACACGGCACAGCCGCTTGCCACAGAACTACCATTTTGTGCAGGGCCTCTGGCTGGCAACGTACAGGGACGGAATGGAGCCGGCCACGTATTTTTCTAAAAAAGATCTTAATATTTGTTTGTTCTGTGAGGTCTCCAATTTCTCCCACTTCAGTTCATTTTTCACAATATCATCAGAGCTCTTGCTAAAATACTGATCTCATTGATGCTCCACTCTTTAAAAACTTCCAATGACTTCTCATTACCTACAGCATGAAGTTTGAAAGTCCTTAGCATAGAATACAAGAGTTTTAACCATCTGGCCTGTCAGAAGTCTCCCCACCCCAATCAATTCCCGATTCCTTTTTTTCTTCTTTTTTTTTTTTTTTTAAAGATTTTATTTATTTATTTGACAGAGAGACGGCGAGAGAGGGAACACAAGCAGGGGGAGTGGGAGAGGGAGAAGCAGGGAGCCCGATGCAGGGCTCGATCCCAGGACCCTGGGATCATGACCTGAGCCGAAGGCAGACGCTTAAGGACTGAGCCACCCACCCAGGTGCCGCTCCCCTATTCCTTTTCTACTCCTCGCCTCTTCCTGTGTCTTATGCCTCCTATATTCTAGCCATCCAGAATTACAAAGATTCCCTAGACACTGGCTATTTGAAACCTCTGTGATTCAGCATATGCTGTTTTCTGCTTGGAATGACTTTTCCTCTCTTTTTCACTGAAAACCCCCATTCTTACTTCAAGTCCCATGGGGTCCTCTATCGTGTAGACTTTCTCACTTTCTCCAGAGAGAATGAGTAGCGTCCTACACTGAGAAGCCACAACCATTGCTTAAACATCTGGTATATTGCTTAGTGCTTTTGCGTGTGGACATATGCTCATATTTCCATTTCTCATTAGACTAAAACTCTTCCTGGGATAGTGATTTTGCTTTATTCATTTCATATCACCTGACGCCTCCCATCCCAGTTCCTGGAACATAGAAGATGGGTAATAGATAAGAGTGAATGAATAAATCATGCCTCCTGCTTTACTCACAGCACTCCTTATTCCTGTAATGACCATGACAAACAAAAAAAGCCAAAAAACCAAAAAACCAAAACAAAACAAAACAAAACCGAGTTTGAGGGTGAAGGTAAAAATAAATAAAATAAAGTAAAAACAAATTTATGTGCTATCTTTTTCAGTAGAGGTTTACTCTCTGTGTCTAGAATGTCCCACATATTAGTGCCACTGAAGTAACACATTTTTTCTAGAGGTAGTTGAGGAGAAAGAAGGGGAGGGAAACCAAGAAATAAGGCAGGTCTTCTCTAATCTGTCAGTTCCACTACTTCTGAAGGCCAATTTCCATGTTTTTGGCCTTTCCCCCAATAAGCCCACTCAGAAAAATAACTTTTTTAAAAGAATAGTGGCCTGTGATCCTGATAAAGAGTAGATTCCATTTAGATCGATAATATGATACCTTTTAGCAGCTGACAGTTGTACGTGCTCACGTTCCCAGCTGACCGCAACAGCAACCAATTTCCTCGCGGGTGGTAGCTCACATTTACAACCTTGAACAACTCATAGGGAGGGACCAGGACCTCCTTCTTGAGAGAGACTTCTTGTACAGGTGCACCCAGGCAGGTGAATATGGTAAATAGAGTTTGGTTCCCAAACTTCTGTGCGTCTTCTTTCAGGAGGGAGGTGGAGAGGAATTGGCCAAATCGGATGGTGGCACCTCTGTAGGCTTCCAAATAGATATCCTTCGTCTCATGATGCACCTCAAAACACAGAGAGTCATTCTTCATGACCATTTCTTTCCTTAGCAGCTGGATTGCTGAGGTCAGGTAGTAGTGCAGGTATTTGAAATGGAATGAATGTTTATACGGCTGTGGAGACCTCCCAGCACTGGCCATGGCTTTCGCGAAGTCTGTGCGGACACTATTGTTTGATGTATAAACCAAGATGGCCACAGCATGTGTAATATTCATGTTCTTGGGGAGATCTTTCCCTCTGTTCAGCCAGGTTAAGTGGGCATTCGCCCAGACCCTGTGGTAATTTCTATGTACTTCTAGTTCTTTTGTGAAATAATCCCCTTGACTCAGCTTCTCCATGACTTGTGGGCTGCAGCCTTGGTACTGATCATCAAAGGAATCTGGTGTCAAGTCAAAGTCAATGTTAACTGCAACCTAGAAGAAAAGAAAAATCTTGACTTTAACTTTTCAAATCAGATGGTGGATCCGGTGCCTGACTTGCTATCCTCCCTAAAGCCAAGTCTTCTTCTCAAAACTTATGTGCTGAAATAAGTTTCACTCCTAATCATTACCCTGTCCTAGTACTTCCTACATCAGGACCTGTGCCAGAGATTGAATTTGGTTTGATAACTATTACTAAAAGCTCAAAAAAAACCTCACCTCCCCAGGGAGGAAGTGACCCTTCTTGTATAACCAAAGCCAGTATTTCTGCATAGTACTTTGAAGAAAAAAAATTATAATCTTAAAGTTTATGTGTACTTTCTGTCTCCTCTACTGACCCCCTTCACATCCTGTCATGGGTGTTAAGGAAGATCTCTTTTATGAATACCTAAGACTTGTATTAAGTCTCTGAACTTTATTTACGAAAAAACTTCAGTGATGAGTAATGTTGGGTTGTCCCTAGGGGTCCCCAGTAAATAACAGCCCTCTCTTCTGACCAGGATCGGATTTAAAAATTGAGGAAAAAAGAGCATGTATGAAGGTTAAAATATCATCTTTACTGCTGAATTGTTGGGGCACATATCTTTGGGTCTGATGGCAAGTAGATTTGTTAAGAGTAAACCCCAGAACAAGGCAGACTTGCCCACTGAGCTGCAGACAGTATTGGATTGTGGCCTGCCCAAAGATAAGATTCTTGTCATGGAGGAGCACACAGCTCGTGTCCTTTTCTGTCAGGCTAACTCCCAGGAGGAAAAAGAGCAGAGTCAAACTCAGAATGCCCAGTTATTATTCCTGATGTTACCAATCAACGAAATTTGCCCACCACCAGGGGAATGGTAAAGTGCTCAGGAGTGTGCCAGGAGTGGGAAAAAGATAATTTCCTATGGGTAGTCAATTGAAGGTTACTTATTAATATCTAGTCCATATTAAACTGAAGTTAGAGATTTGAATACAAGTTCATTAAGTATCATCAGTCTGTTTTTCAGAGCCATGATTTCAACTATCTAAATTCCAAGATGTTTTCTTCTTGGCAAAGAAACGATGCTTTTCTAATAAACAGCACTCCTTATATTAGGAGATAAGATTCCATCCGGTCAATGTCAACGATGTTGCAGCTGAAAACTCAAAAACATACCATTTTGGTGTTTTACTGTTATTTATGATGAGAAGACATCTAGGTGTGTGCAAAATGGAACAGATTTTTAAGACTGCTTAAATGATCTTTACCAATAACTCTTTACAGAAGGTTTACAAATAGGTCTACAGAATCTATTTAAGCCAAAACAAAACAAAATCAATCATATCATGTTCTATTACGTCTTGTGAGCTCTAAACACTTTACTATAATACTAGATCTCAAGTATGTACTCTGTTATCTCTTAACAATAGATTATTTTTCATTATATAGATCTTTAAATTATAATACTTCTTTTGAGTTGATCCCTATGAAATGGTCGAAAGCCAAATAGACTTTATTTTGCATCATTTGTCCTACAGAAGCAATGTTTTAAATTTTATGGAGAATCAAGAAAATAACATTATGCCTCTAGCTTCCATTAATGCCAAATTTATAAACTCTAAAGAATTCCACAATTTTTAAGAATTGTTTTCAACACCCTTCACTAGCATTATTTTTTTTTTAAGATTTTATTTATTTATTTGACAGAGAGAGACACAGTGAGAGAGGGAACACAACCAGGGAGAGTGGGAGAAGGAGAAGCCGGCTTCCTGCTGAGCAGGGAGCCCGATGCGGGGCTCGATCCCAGGACCCAGGGATCATGACCTGAGCCGAAGGCAGACACTTAACCGACTGAGCCACCCAGGTGCCCCCTTCACTAGCATTATTGGTTAAAATGTCTGAATGAGGGGCGCCTGGGTGGCTCAGTCGGTTAAGTGCCTGCCTTTGGCTCAGGTCATGATTCCAGTGTCCTGGGATCGAGTCCCATATCGGGCTCCCTGCTCAGTGGAGAGCCTGCTTCTCCCTCTCCCGCTCCCCCTGCCTGTGCTCTCTCTCTCTCTGTCACATAAATAAAATAAAAAGCCTTTTAAAAAAATGTTTGAATGAAATCAGATCCCAAGTGACTAAAAGTCACTTAAAGGTTGTCACCAGGAAAGCGCTCCAGTGGGGCACTGACCATAAAGAATCACCTCCTCAATTGTGCCCTACCTCAGAACACCCGGTGGGTGTCTGCAGGGCGGAGAACAGCATCACGAGAGGAAGCGACCTCGGGAGGAGCCAGATTCTCATCCTGGGGGCTGCAGTAGTTGGGAGAATCCTTCTGCCTCTGTTGGTCAATGGACGGTATTCATTTGTGGTACAAATACTTCTCTGCTCTTGCAGCTTCATCCTGAAATGAGTGCTCAGCATTCTCTGGGATTTTCTTTGGGTGAGTCTCAGCAAGAACTTGCCTTGTTCATGTTTTGTTGAGACTTCTGTTGACCACCTCCAACCAGCGGTTTTTCTGAGGGAAGCTCCAGCTCCAGCTCCAGCTTATTTGCAGAGCTGAAATCTCTGTGAAATAGACAGATCTGTGCACCAAATAAGGGATTGGGAAATGAACTCGTTAGTTTCCAATTAAAAAAAAAATCCCTTATCTAGTCTGTGTAGGGGGGAATTCCAAAGGCCTGCTAAGGGTCAGGCTCAGCAGCTCAAACTTAACTTTCTCAGGAAGACAGGAAAGGCACGGGCTGTACAGTGTTTGGGGCCAAGTGACATTATCTGGAGCTGCAGGTCTCCACTGTGAGTGATATGATTGGCTCACGCAGGTTGCTGGGGAGATGCCACCTCAAGGTGGGCCTATGTCTCGCGCATTTGGTGCTGCTGATAGGCCCTGCCCAGAAGGGGCTGATAGGAAACAACACACCTTTCAGGATTACCGTCAGAAAGAAGGCTCTCCTTGGTGCTTTTCCACAGTAACTTTGAAACTCTCCAATCCAGAAATTATACCTGTTGGGGTCACAGCTCTTCCCCGTTTTCTCTTCTGGAGGCATCAGATCTTCTGTCCACACTAGTTCAGTCTAGTGTGAATCCTTTCTGTGAGAACAACTGACCTCAATGGAAAGTAGGGTCCAGTGTGCCAAGTGAATGCCTTACACCTGCTCTTTTAAACACCCTCTCAGGCACGGCCCTTTCTAGTTTGAACATCTGGCCTCTATTCCCAATCCTTGGGGTAATTGTTTTTCTTGCAAATCTTTCCCATCTACACTTCTTGATTCATTATTTAACTGTGAAGAGAAACTAAAGCCCGTTCTCAGAAATTCTGTTATTTTTTTTAGCACCCCAAAATAGTTTTTCATGTAAATTTTCTGACGATCACAGCAGTTCTTCTTCTTCTTCTTCTTTTTGAGGTTTTATTTGTTTATTTGAGAGACACACAGAGAGAGAACGTAAGCAGCGAGAGGGAGAAGCAGACTCCCTGCTGGGCAGGGAGCCTGACATGGGGCTCAATCCCAGGACGCTGAGATCAGGACCTGAGCCGAAGGCAGGTGCTTAACCGACTGAGCCACCTAGGCGCCCCAGCAGTTCTGTCTCATTACAAAAGTTCAGGATATTCAGACAAGTATAAACGAGGACACACAATTACCCATAACCTATCACCTGGAGGAAGGTACTACTTAGATTTAGATTTTGGTGCTACACACACACACACACACACACACACATTTAGGACTGAAATAATACAGTATGCAATTTTTCATACTGTTTTGTCCCTTAACATTTTTAATGTAAGCACATCTCCATATAATTTAATAATTATTGAAAACATGATTTTTTTCACTGTCGCACAATAGTCCCTCTGAAGTACTACCATGCAGTGAAATGTGGACTGGATCCATGGATCTGTCTCAGAAGCCGACTGATCAGTGAATAGAACATATTGGAACCTGCCTTTCTGAATGCTTTGATCTATTCCTAGTTCTTAAGACAGCATCTGGCACTGAGAAATAAATGAAATAAATAAATAAAAACAATTATCATTATTTGTACAAAGGTTTATTGAATAAATATATTTAGCTTGATTTCAACTTTGTACTGTTATAAGTAATGATCTGTGAACATATTTTGGACATAAATCTTTTTTTTTAAAGGTTTTATTTATTTGAGAGAGAGAGTACAAACGGGGAGGGGTGGAGGGAGAGGGAGAAGCAGACTCCCCTCTGAGCAGGGAGCCCGATGCGGGACTCGGGGACTCTGGACTCGATCCCAGGACCCTGGGATCATGACCTGAGCCGAAGGCAGACATCCAACTGACTGAGTCACCCAGGCGCCCCTGGACATAAATCTTTGTGCGCTTCTCTTCTTGCAATTTTAAGACCCAATTCTGGAGATAGGACTGCAGGTCTTTGAAATGCATATTTTTTTAAATTTTATGGAAAACACAGGTAGTATATGAAAATATCCCTGTAAGACTTTTAAAATTCTTAAGATTCCTCATTATCACCTATTCATCTGGGAGACTGAGGTGTGAGGAAGGGCACTAACGTCTGAAAACTTGGATTATGGGCTTAGTCCTACAGCTCGCTGGCTGAGTTAACTTAAGAAAATAAGTAAGTTGTGGGGTGCCTGGGTGGCTTAGTTGTTGAGCGTCTGCCTTCGGCTCAGGTCATGATCCTAGAGTCCTGGGATCGAGCCCCGCATCAGGCTCCCTGCTCAGCGGGGAGTCTGCTTCTCCCTCTCCCACTCCCCCTGCTGGTGTTCCCTCTCTTGTGTGTCTCTCTCTGTCAAATAAATAAATAAAAATCTTAAAGAAAAAAAAAAGAAAAGAAGTAAGCTGTTGCTGAACCTCTGTTACCTAACCTTACAGAGCTGTCAAAAGTAAATAATAGTTAGCTCTTATTGGGAGTGTACTGTGCTTCAAGACCCTTTACTATATTATCTCAACCCGTAAGACAACTGTGAGAAGGGGATAGTCTAACGTCCCCGTCACAGGTGCATTTTCTGAGGCCATGTGAGGTTAAATAGACTGTCAGTGATCACAGGTTCTTTCCTCTCACCCCGTTGCCCCCCTGCCTCCAAAAACTCTAAAGGAGTCTAAGTGTCATTTTATTCCTACGGTCTGTAAAGTTTTCCTAATTTTCCTAATGTGACTGCCATTTCTAGACACATACCACCAGGGGGAAGCAGGAACCTTCGTAACCTTTTTATACAACTAGAATTTCAAGGAGGTGGAAGAAAGGGAAAGAAGGGAGGGAGGGAAAGACAGAGGTAGAACCAGGGAGAGAGAGAAAGAGAGAAAGGGAAGAGAAAACACTGACAATAAAATGGAGTAGGGAAAGACAAGAGGTCTGATGTGTGACTGTATGTACATTTTTGGATTAAAATGAGAATATTTTCTGAAAATGTTTATAGAGTCAGTGAAAAAAAATCATCTTTTGCCTTCGTGGCTGTTTTAGGAAAGTTCCCATGGGATAATTTAATATTAGTTACTTTAGAGCTTGGTGTTCACTCAGGTATCATTTTCTTGATAGCCAATTCTTCAAAATGCAATTTATTTCTGCTGTCTTGATGGGTAAAAGGGGTAGGGGTTTTGAAATTGCACATAACTGTGTTGGTGTTTTGCCTTCATCTCTTTCTAGTTTTTGTGAATGTGAACAACTTATGTTAGTTCTCAGTCTCGTTTTCTTCACATGTAAAAGTGGAGATGTGAGTGACGTCACTCTTATAGGGCTGTGACGACAGGGAAATTGAGATACTCTATAAAATATCATGGAATGGATCCATGAACCATTACTGCGTTGGAAGCAAATTGATTAGTGAATAGACCACAGGCTCTTGAGAGAGACACCTTGGTTTCAATTCCTAGATCTATCACGTCATTACTGTTTGACCTTGGGCAAGGTATTTTACCTCTCTGTTCCTCAGTTTCCTGTCTCCTAGTGTCCCTGACAGCAGCTTCTCAAGGCATGTTGGCTCTTCTTATGCTCTAATCAGATTTGTGAAGACCAACTCACCGGGTATCCAACAAAGTGAAAGGTAATTTTTATTAATGTTTTAAATAAACAGCTGTTTAAGGAAAGGTTTTGCCCACTTTCTAGGAAAAATTCTAAACACTCTAGTTTTCTACAGCTCCTTTTGGAGCATAGGTTGAAGTCATTGCTAGAGGGTCTCGTCCAGGGGGAGCTGTATATTTTGCAACCAGCCTAAGGGTTTTGAAATGGAGCTTAGCATTTCCTGTTTGGCTCTCATTAAACTCCTTTGGACCTGTGTCAATTTAATGGGGGTATTTTACTGCCAGAAGTCCTTGTTTTCCAAAGGAGGGTTGTTTGATAGTGACCTCCAAATTTGGTAATTCAAAATTGTTTCAACATTTTAACCTGTCAGTTCTCTTTTACCCTTGATACCCTTACAAAAGTGAGCAAAACTTGCTTAATTGTTTTATATAGATAAAATTTTAAACTTAACAGAAATGTTACAAGTCTGTACAAGGAACACACATATGTCCAAGGAACTCTCATATCCCATATCCACATTAGATAGCATATAAGTTTAGATTTCAAGATTTTGCCCTACTTGGATCTAACATTCTCTCTCTTTTTTCTAAACCACTCGAGAACTAATTGCAGACATCATCTCCTGGTGAAAAGATAAACAGAGGCATATTACAATTTTTAAGAGCTTATTTGAGCAAAAATAGATTCAAATCAGGCAGCACCAGCCCGGAAGTGATTAGAAGAGCTCGCTCCACCAACAGGAACCAGGGGCAAGATTTTTATAGAGGAAAAAGTGGAAGCAGCGCAAGACATTATTTGATTGGCTGTATCTTAAGCATTTGCCTCATTTGGGGAAGGCTAATTGGCTGTTTGTGATTAGTTGTCTTTAGGTTTTGATTTCTTTACCTTGAGGTCTTTACACGCTTAGGTTTTGGCTTGCTTACATAGGCTGTTAAGGGATTAGAACCATCTCAGTCAAATGGCCTTCTTGTTTAATTAACACACTTACCGTTAAATGCCTCAGAATTTATTTCTTAAAAACAAGGACATTTTTTTATATAACCACAGTACAATTACCAATATCAAGAAATTTAACATTTATAGAATATCATTATCTTACACGTAGTCCATTAACAAATTTCATCAACCTTTCCTATAATTTCCTTTCTGGCTATTTTCCAGGATCACCATTTGCATTTAGTTGTCAAGTTTCTTTCGTCTCTTTAAATTGGAACATTTCCTCAGTCTCCATATTGCTTTTTGACCTTGACGTTTCTGAAAATTATAGGCCAGTTATTTTGTAGATGTCTCTCAGTTGGGGCTTATTTGTTATTTCCTGATGATTAGATTCAGATCATACAGTGTTGGCAGGGAAATCATAGAAGAGATGTGCTATCTCAGGAGGCACTTGCATCCATTACTTCAATATATTTATAACAATAGTTGTAAGATCAATCACTTCATTATGAAGCATGTTATCTAACCTTTCTCATTTCTCCTCCTCCTCCTCCTTCTTTTTTAAGTATAGGACCTTAGTGTTGAGAAAGCTTTGTTTTCATCATCTTCTACCCACTGAATTTCCTCCTCAATATTCTTGACAGATAACCTCTTGGATGGGAGATGTATAATAAATATATATTTGCTCTTGTCTATGGTTTGTGCCACACACCTCCTAAAACCTTTGCAATTTCTTAAATGCTCAGAGATTTAGGGGCATCTTTTCCATTCCTGAAATAACTCCAGAGTCAAAAGGGTCAAATGGGTGTCTTTTGTTATTCCACATCAGCCCCTTTCAAACATACCTGAGTTATGTTAATGAGGTGGTTCCTTAAAGTCCCTTAGGAAGTTCTGGTTCAAGATAGCTTTTTTTTAGGAAGACTCTGAACTCTCCTCCCTCAAGGCAAACACCAAATTACACCTATTAATAGAACAGTTACTCCTGAAGAAGTAAGGGCTGACTGAACAGATCTGGAGCAACCAAAGGTAGAGAGAATGGCAAACGGAACAGGAAGAGAGATGGAGACCCAGCAACAAAGGGAACCCCTACCCCTGAGGCTGCAAACGCAGTGGGGAGGGACAGTACTGAGGACTTGGGAACAAATCCCTCTGTCCTTGGGCACAGGAAAAAAAAGGCCTGGTTTAAAAGAACAACTAGCATATAAAAGAGATAGCACTAGAACGCTGCTGTGGGAAAGCTTTCCAGGTCAGAGGGATATGGTTTATGTTATCACCTCACCTAGATGGGAGCAGGGTCTGGACACCGGAAGGGGCAGGTCCAACTGTCTCAGTGAGCTTGGGACTTCAGTGAACCCAGAGTCCACAAGCCTACATCAGCACTAGCCACGCTGGGGCACAGAAAAAGAAGCTGGGTTTTAAAAGGGCCAAGGAGCTGTGGAAACGCTCTCCTCATGCCACTTTAAAAGCCCAGACTGGAGCAGGGTCTGGACATCATAAGGCACGGGCTGGGATGCCATAATTAGTGGGTCCTAATGCCATAACTGGTGGGTCAGATTGGCACAGAAAGTTTGCGACCTCAGCAAGCCCAGGGTCCACAAACCCACACCAGCCCTAGCTGTGCTGGGACACAGGAAAAAAAAAAAAAGCCACCATTTAGAAGCACCCAGGAACTGCAAGAACATTCTCTCCCTGTCCACCTTAAAAGCACAGACCGGAGCAGGGTCTGGATACCATAAGGTGCAGGTTTGGTTGCCATAAAAGGCAGCTTCAGACTCCATAATTGGAGGGTCCCGAGGAACTAACGGGCGGGTCCAGACACCATAACTGGTGGGTCCAGTCATCACAGAGAGCTTGTAACCTCAGCAAGCCCAGGGTCCTTAAGTCCACACCAGCCCCAGTTTTACTGAGGCACAGAAAGAAAGCTGAGGTTTAAAAGGGCTGAGGAACTGTGGGAAGGTTCTCTCCTCATCCACCTGAAAAGCCTAGACCAAAGCAAGGTCCAACTCCCAGAGCACTTGCGACCTCAGCAAGACCAGGGTCCACAAGCTCACCTCAGCCGCCTGTGCACAAAAAACAGGCTGTGATTTTATGGCCTTTTAAATTTAAAAAAATTTTCATTCTTGTTCTCTTTTTCTTCTTTATGTCCTTTTCTTTAATTTTTTTCTTTTATCATCATCATCATTATTATTTTTCTTTATTCTTTCTATAAAAAAAACCATGGTTTAAAAGAGTAATTAGCAAATACAGCCATAGGTCCAGCCAGCCAGGAAAAGTCATCAAGCACACACAGTCTGCACAGGGGACAGCATACACAAGACCACTCCTTCAACTTTAGGAGAAGTAGCCTTTTCACCTAATCTGTTAGAAACAAACACAGAGAGTCAAGCAAAATGGGGAGATGGAGGAACATGCTCCAAAAGAAAGAATATGAAAAACCTCAGAAAAATAACTAAATGGAACAGAGATAAATAATATGCCTAGTAAAGAATTTAAAGTAATGATCATAAAGATACTCACTCACTGGGCTGGAGAAAAAAGTGGAAGAACTCAGTGAGACCTTCAATGAAGAGATAGAAAATATTAAAAAAAAAAAATCAAAGTTGAAGAATATAATAACTGAAATAAAAAAACACACTAAAGGGAATCAATAGTAGGTTAGAGGATGCAGAAGAATGGATCAATAATCTGGAAGACAGGGTATGGAAAACACACAAGCTGAATGGCAAAAAGAGGAAAGAATTTAAAAAAATGAGGCTAGACATCTTTTGGACAACATTAAGTGAACAAACATTCACACTATAAGAGTCCCAGAAGAGAGAGAGAAAGTTGTGGAAAACTTATTTGAAGAAATAATAACTGGAAACTTCCCTAGCCTAGGGAGGGAAATAGATTTTCAAGTCCAAGAATAACAGAGAGCTCTGAACAAGATGAACCCAAGGAGGTTCAAACCATGGCAAGTAATAATTAAAATGTCAATGGTTAAAGATAAAAAGAAAATCATAAAAGCAGCAAGAGAGAAATAAAAAATTGCCTAGGGAATTTTAGGGAAAAACTATAAGGCTGATTTTTCAGCAAAATTTTGTAAGCCAGAAGGAGTGGCATGATATATTCAAAGTGCTGAAAGGAAAAAACCTACAACCACGAATACTCTATCCAGCAAGGTTATCGTTCAGAGTTTATCACCACTAAGCCAGACTTACAAGAAATGTTAAAGGGACCTCTTTAAATGGAAAAGAAATGGCCATAATTAGACATAAGAAAAATATGAATAAAAAGATGTAAAATATGAGAACATATACATAAAATGTGGAGAAAGGAGTTAAAAGAGGAAAAAGATTGTTTTCTTTTTTCAGTTTTTTGTTGTTTTGTTTTTGTTTTTGTTTTTTTATTTTAGAACGTGTTTGTACTTAATGACCATCAAATCAATATGGACTGTTATTACTTAAGATGTTATATATGAACATGATGGTAACCACAACCCCAAAACCTATGACAAATACACAAAAAATAATGAGAAAGAAAGCCAAACAAAATGCTATAGATACTCGTTGACCACAAAGAAAGAGAGGAAGGGAGGAAAAAGGAACAAAGAAGAACTATAAAAACAACCAGAAGACACATTTTAAAAATGGCAATAAGTACATACTTATCAATAATTAATTTGAATGTAAATGGCCTAAATGCTCCAATCAAAAGACATGGAGTTGGGAGCACCTGGGTGGCTCAGTTGTTAAACATCTGCCTTCTGCTCAGGTCATGATCCCAGGGTCCTGGGATTGAGCCCTGCATCGGGCTCCCTGATCAGCGGGAAGCCTACTTCTCCCTCTCCCATTCCTCCTGCTTGTATTCCCTCTCTCACTATTTCTCTCTCTGTCAAATAAATAAATAAAAAATCTTTTTTTTTTTAAAGATTTTATTTATTTATTTGAGAGAGAGAATGAGATAGAGAGAGAGAGCATGAGAGGGGGGAGGGTCAGAGGGAGAAGCAGACTCCCTGCCGAGCAGGAAGCCCGATGCGGGACTCGATCCCAGTTCTCCAGGATCATGACCTGAGCCAAAGGCAGTCGCTTAACCAACTGAGCCACCCAGGAGCCCCAATAAATAAAAAATCTTAAAAAAAAAAAAAGACATGGAGTGGTGGAATGGATAAAAAAAAACATGACCTATCTATATGCTGCCAAAAGAGACTGATCTCAGACCCAAAGATGTATACAGACTGAAAGTGAAGGTATAGAAAAACATTCACCCTGCAAATGGAAGCAGAAAAAAGCCGACATAGCAATACTTATATCAGACAAAAAAGACTTAAAAATAAAGACTATAATAAGAGACAAAGAAGGGCATGACATAATGATACAGGGTTCAATCCAATAAAAGGATAAAATGATTGCAAATACCTTTGCACCCAAATACATGAAGCAAATGTTAATAGACAAAAGAGAGAAACTGATGGTAATGCAGTAATAGTAGGGAACATTAACACTCCACTTACATCGATAGATCATCCAGATAGAAAATCAAAAAGGAAACAATGTCTTTGAATGACACATAGGAGCAGATGGGCATAACAGAAATATACAGAACACTCCATCCAAAAACAACAGAAGACACATTCTTTTCAAGTACAGATGGAACATTCTCCAGGACAGATCACATATTAGACCATAAAACAAGCTTCAAAACTTTAAGAAGACTGAAATCACACCATACATCTTTTTTCAACTACAACAGTATGAAACAAGAAATAAATCACAAGTAAAAACTGGGAAAAAACACAAACACATGGACACTAAACAACATGATACTAAACAACCAATGGGTCAATGAAGCAATGAAAGAAGAAAGCAAAAAATACATGGAAACAAATGAAAATGAAAAAAAAAAAAGTCCAAAATCTCTGGGACACAGTGAAAGCAGATCTAAGAGGGAAGTATACAGCAATACAGGCCTACCTCAAGAAACAAGAAAAACCTAACCTTACACTGAAGGGAACTAAAAAAAGAAGAACAAACAAAACCCAGGGTGAGTAGAAGAAAGGAAATAATAAAGATCAGGGCAAAAAGAAATGATGTAGAGATTTTAAAAAATAGAAAAAAAAAATCAATAAAAGCCAGAGCTGGTTCTTTGAAAAGATAAACAAAAATTGACAAACCCTTAACTAGATTTATCAAGAAAAAAAGAAGAAAGGACCAAATAAATATAATCAGAAATGAAAGAGGAGAAGTAACAAAAGATACCCCAGAAATATAAAGGACTATAAGAGAATACCATCAAAAAATTATATGCCAACAAACTGGACAACCTAGAAGAAATGGGTAAATTCTTAGAAACATACAATCGTTTGTGGATTTGCATGTTATTCCTGTGCAGGGATCATGCTAATCTTCTCGGTATCATTCCAATTTTAGTATACGTGCTGCCGAAGTGAGCATGAAACATACAATCTTTCTTTTTTTTTAAATTTTATTTATTTGAGAGAGAGAGAGAGGGGGAGAGAGAGAGCATGATTGGGTGTTGGGGAGAAGGAGAAGCAGGTTCCCCACTGAGCAGCAAGCCCAAAGTGGGGCTCTATCCCAGGACCGAGACCATGACCTGAGCTGAAGGCATATGCTTAACTGACTGAGCCACCCAGATGCTCCTATAATCTTTCAAAACTAAATCAAAAAGATATAGAAAATCTGAACAGATGGATTACAAGTAACAAAATCGAATAGGTAATAAAAAAACTACCAAAAAATAAAAGTTCAGGATCAGATGGATTCACAAGTGAATTCTACCAGACATTTAAATAAGAGTTAATACCTATTCTTTTCAAACTATTCCAAAAAATAGAAGAGGAAGGAAAGTCTCCAAATTCATTCTATGAGTCTAGCATTATCCTGATACCAAAACCAAAGACACCACAAGAAAAGAAAACCAGAGGCCAATATCCCTGATGAACATAGATGCAAAAATCCTCAACAAAATATTGGCAAACTGCACAGAATATATTAAAAAGATCATTCATCATGAGTAGGTGAGATTTATTCCTGGGATGCAAGGATGACTCAATATTTGCAAATCAATCACCATCATACACCACATGAGCAAAATAAAGAATAAAATATGATCATCTCAATAGATGCAGAAAAAACATTTGGCATGATTCAACATCTGTTCATGATAAAAACTCTCAATAAAATAGGGTTAGAAGGAACATACATCAACAAAATAAAGGCCATATATGAAAAACCACAGCCAACATCATTCTCAATGGTGAAAAATTGAGAGTTTTCTCTCTAAGGTCAGAAACAAAACAAGGATGTCCACACTCATCACTTTTATTCAACATAGTACTAGAAGTCCTAGCCACAGCAATCAGACAAGAAAAAGAAGAAATAAGAGGCATCCATATTGATAAAGTAGAAGTTAAACTGTCACTATTTGCAGATAACATGAAATAAAGAAAATTCTAAAGATTCCACCAAAAAACTAGTAGAAATAATAAACAAATTTAGTGAAGTAGCAGGATACAAAATTAGTACCCAGAAATCTGTAGTGTTTCTATACACTAACAATAAAGTTGCAGAAAGAGAAATTGAAAAAGCAATCCCATTTACAATTGCACCAGAAAGAACAAAATACTCAGAAATAAACTTAACCAAGGACGTGAAAGACCTGTACTCTGAAAGCCATAAAATATTGAAAGAAATTGAAGATGATACAAATAAATAGAAAGATATTCCATGCTCATGAATTGGAAGAATTAATGTCAAAATGTCCATATTACTTACAGCAATCTACAGATTCAATCCAATCCCTATCAAAATATCAACAGCATTCTTTACAAAACTAGAACTAATAATACCAAATTTGTATGGAATCGTAGAAGACCCCAAATAGCCAAAGAAATCCTGAGAAAGAACAAAGTTGGAGATACCACAAATACAGATTTCAAGATATACTACAAAGCTGTAGTAATGAAAACAATATGGTCCTGGCACAAAAACAGACACACAGATCAATAGAACAGAATAGACATCCCAGAAATGAACTCACATTTGTATGGCCAATTAATCTATGACAAAAGCAGCAAGAATATACAATGAGGAAAAGACAGTCTTTTCAATAAATGGTGCTGGGAAAACTGGACAGCTACATGAGAAAGAATGAAACTAAACTACTTTCTAATACCATACACAAAAATAAACTCAAAATGGATTAAAGACCTAAATGTGATACCTGAAACCATAGAAATCCTAGAAGAAAATACAGGTAACAATTCCTCTGACATCAGCCATAGCAGCTTTTTCTAGATATATCTCCCAAGGCAAGGGAAACAAAAGCAAAAATAAACAATTGGGACTACATCAAAATAAAAAGTTTTTTTTTTTTTTTTAAAGATTTTATTTATTTGACAGAGAGAGTGAGAAAGCACAAGCAGGGGGAAGCAGTAGAAGGAGAGGGAGAAGCAGGCTTCCCGCTGAGCAAGGAGCCCGATGCAGGGCTCGATCCCAGGACCCTGGGGTCATGACCTGAGCTGAAGGCAGACGTTTAACCGGCTGAGCCACCCAGGCGCCCCAAAATAAAAAGTTTTTGCATAGCAAAGGAAACCATCAACAAAACAGAAGGATAACCTACTGAATGAGAGAAGATATTTGAAAATGACATATCTGATAAGGGGTTGATATCCAAAATATATAAAGAACTTACACAGCTCAACACCAAAAAACCACCAAATAATCTGAATAAAAATGGCCAGAGGACCTGAATAGACATTTTTCCAAAGAAGACATCCAGATGTCCAACACACACATGAAAAAATGCTCAACATCACTGATTATCTGGGAAATGAAAATCAAAACCACAATGAGATATCACCTGATACCTGTTAGACTGGCTAAAATGAAGAAGATAAGAAGCAAGGTTGGCGAGGATGTGGAGAAAAAGGAACCCTTGTGCACTGTTGGTCAGAATGTAAATTGTTACAGCTACTGTGGAAAACAGTATGGAGGTTCCTCAAAAAATTAAAAACAGAAATTCTGTATGACCCAGTAATTCCATTACCGGGTATATACCCAGGGAAAATGAAAATGCTAAATGGAAAAGATGTATGCACCCCTCTGTTTATTGCAGCGTTGTTTCCAAAAGCCAAGACATGGAAGAGACCTAAGTGTCCATCAGTAGATAATGGACAAGGAAAATATTATATATGTATGTGTAATATATATTGTAAATATATATTATATATTCTTATATATATTATATATAAAATATATAATGGAATATTACACAGCCATAAAAAGGATGAAACTGTGCCATTTGTGACAACATGGCTGGACCTAGAGGGTTTTATGCTAAGTGAAATAAATCAGACTGAGAAAGACAAATATCACATGACTCCACTCATAAATGGAATCTTAAAAAAGAAGAATAAATAAAAAGCAGAATCAGAACTATAAATACAGAGAACAAACTGATGGCTGCCAGAGGGAAAGGGATGGGGATGGTGAGCAAAATGGGTGAAAGGAGAGAAGGCGATACAGGCATCCAGTATGGAATGAGTAAGTCACAGGAATAAAATGCAGAGCATAAGGAATACAGTTAATGATACTGTAATAGTGGTATAATGGGACAGATAATAGCTACACTTGTGGTCAATGTAGTATAATGTATAAACTTGTCAAATCACTAAGTTGTACATCTGAAACTAATGTAACATTATGTGTTAACTATACTCAAATAAAAAATACAATTAATAAATACAATGAAGTTGAAAAAAAAAAAAAGACTTCTAGGTCCAAGTATCTCTTTTATGCAATCGGCATTTGGGGAAATTAATATGTCAAGGATTCTTAAACATAGACTCACAGCCACTGTATAAAATGATGTTGTATGTTATTGCATTTTCTAAAAGAGATGGCCCATAACTTATACTAGAATCCCAATCTATTTGTAACCATAAAAATTAAAGATAATAATTTTAAAATATATCATTTTTAAATAAAATTATTTATATTCCATTAAAAAATAAGCCCTAAAGATGGTTGCCAGGGGGAGCAACAAATGTTAGAGGGTTGGAACTTTCAGTCCCACTACCTCCAGGGAGAGGAGGAGGCTGAAAGTTGAATCAATCACCAAAGGCCAATGATTTACTCAAGCATGCCTATGTGATGAAGCCTCCAAAAAAAATCCACTAGGGTGGAGTTTGGAGAGCTTCCAGGTTGGTGCACATGTCAACATGCCAGGATGGTGGTGCACCCCACTTCCATGGGGACTGAAGCTCCTGCACTTAGGACCCTTCTGGATCTTGCTTTATGAACCTCTCCATCTGGCTGCTTATCTCTATCTTTTAAAAAAAACTGGTGGAATGTAAGGAAGTGTTTTTCTGAATTCTGTGAGCTGCTCTAGCACATTAATTGAACCCAAGGAGGTGGATGTGGGAACCTCTAACTTATAGCAAGTTGATTAGAAGCACAGATAATAACCTGGACTTGTGATGGAATCTAAAGTGGGGGAAGGCAGTCTAGAAGCTGCTTCTAGTATAGAAATATTTATAGTTCTGATTCTGCTTTTTATTTATTCTTCTTTTTTAAGATTCCATTTATGAGTGGAGTCTATACTGGCATCTAAAGTGGGGGAAGGCAGTCTAGAAGCTGCCTTCCCCCACTTTAGAACCCTTCATCCACGGAATCTGATGTTATCTCCAAGTAGATTGTAAGACTCAGGTAGATTGAATTAATTGCAGGACACCCAGCTGGAGTTGCAGAATTGCTCAATGTGTGAAAAGCCCACACATCTAGTGTCAGAAGTGAAGTGGTATTGTAGCTGAGTATTTAGAGTAAGGAGACGTATGGGAGTGTTTGCCTTTATAGCCCCCACACAACAGTTGGCTCTCAGTAAGTGTTGAATGAATGAATGTTTCCAAACCTTCAGTAACTGGACTGTCTCCACCACCCCAGGAAGTTGACATTTGCATTAGAAATGTGAAATGGAAGAGTTGACATTTCCAACAATCTTCTAGTCATTTGTTCAAGTTCATGTCTCTCAAGAAACATGGGAGAATACAAAATGAATAAATACAAAGAAAGTAAATAAGGAAAGACATGAAGAAGGAATCAAGAAAGAAATGAAAGAAAAAGAAAGTGACTGAAGGAAAGCAGAAAGAGAAGGAAAGAAAGAAAAGAAAGAAAAAGATAACTTAAAAATTATCAAGACAACATTTTATTAAGTCATTGTAATCTTACTTTTTTCTTTGCTGGTACATATGTATACTCTGACTGGGGCAATATTGTCTTTGAGGATGAAGCAGTGAATGGAGGAAGACCAGAAGACAAGGAAACTTAGAGCTGAAGGAGGAGGCAGAAAGGGCTGGGGGCTGGACAGACAGGACAGAACTCCTACAAGAGGCTCTAAGCCTGGCTCCCAGGCAAGACATAGGTTCAAGGACTACAGTCAGGTCTGTCCATAGCTCTGGGTGCACAATGGGCAGCCGAAGATCCATCATAACTCTGGGACCATCTCAAAACTTGGGTGCAACAGAGTGGGAGTACCCATGGCCACCATTCATGCATTTGTTTATAACATATTTACTGAACTCTGTCTGAGGCCCTGGGGATTCAGCAAAAACCAACCAGATATGGTCCTCGCTCTCAAGGAACTTAGATTTATGCAATTTTGAAGGTCACTCGTAGGTAACAAGGGCTTAACACTTAGGAGAAAATTCAGGCAAAAACCTCCATCTTTCGAAAGGGATATATGTATATAAAATACTAGTCAGATTATTTAGCTAGAACATGGGGATTAGAACTGAGGTATAGTCCCCAAACTATCAATTTTTAGTAGAGAATGGAAGCTATAATATTTTGAAGACATCGTCAGGATTGAGGGTACTGGAAGTTAATTATATTTCTAGGGAGAGACTGTAATCCCAGATAAATCCTGAGAGCAAGTTCCTGGATGGGAGAGTAGCAAATGAGAGGACCTGCATCCAACACCAGGACCCAGGCCCTGAGTCCCTCTGAGGTGCTCATATGAGGCTGGATATATGGCAGTCCTGAAATAAGCAGGACTGAGATTTTCAGAGGTGGAAGGAGTGGGACCGTCTGTGGAAAAAAGGCTGGCAGAAAGGGGAGAACAAGCAAGGAAAAGAGCAGCATGATGACATGAGCAGCGCTGCAATGTCATTCTAGTGAGATTGCTGGCATTTCTATTTGAGGGTTTTATTTATTTTTATTTTTTAATTTTTTTTAAGATTTTATTTATTTATTTGACACAGAGAGAGCCAGAGAGCAAAGAGAAGCAGGGAGAGTGGCAGCCAGGGGAGAAGCAGGCTCCCCGCTGAGCAGATGTGGGACTCGATCCCAGGACCCTGAGATTATGACCTGAGCAGAAGGCAGACGCTTAACCGACTGAGCCACCCAGGCGCCCCTCTATTTGAGGGTTTAAAAAAGTGTACGTGTGCATGTGCGTGTGTGTGTGTATACATATTTATATGTGATAATATAATATTTTGGAGGCGAGTATTCTTTTTTTAAGATTTTTTAAATTTATTTGAGAGAGAAAGAGAGCACAAGCGGGGGGTGGGGAGAGGGAGAAGCAGGCTCCTCGCAGAGCAGGGAGCCCGATGTGGGGCTCCATCCCAGGACCCTGGGATCATGACCTGAGCCAAACACAGATGCTTAACCGACTGAGCCACCCAGGTGCCTTGGACACAAGTATTCTTCATGATACAGAGTTTTCTCTTGACCTAGGTTCCTTCATTTTCTGTCCTTTCCCCATTTTGGCACATGTTTTGATCTACATCCTGGTTGTTTCTCATGTATGTGGAGCTTACTAAGTATTGACCAAGATTTCCAACCAATAGCAGCAACTCTGTGTTCCATGTATTAGTAGTTGTAAATTCAGTTCCACACTTATGTTGGTTCCTACACTCCTGGGAAATTAAGGTCACTTCTGTTTTGGTATAATAGTTTTACATCCAAAAATATTTTCTTCACACATTTCCATTTTGTTCATTAAAGGTCCAAGGGACTGGAAGTCTTTTTTTTAAATTTTTTTTACCAGGTTTACATCTGCATCTTGTGTGGTCGGTCCCTTCCTTGTATTTCTTACGTGATGTGTCTCTACCGCTGAGAGCAGAGAAGTATCATTCCGGGAGGATAAACCTCACTGTCCTCTTGATCCTCATAGTGAGTGAATGCTTCTTGTGGTTCAGAAGTCTGCTTCTGGAGTGATCTTTTAACCCATTACTCCACCAAAGATAGGGCTTTTGTCCTATCTCCTGCTTCTCTGGGTTCACAAACCACTCCCTAGAAATAGAATTAACTTCTAGTACCTTTAGTCCTGACTGTGTCTTGAAAAATGTGTGGCTTCTGTTTTCTAGTAAAAATTGATGGCCTTCCTCCTCCATCCAGGCATGACCTGGATTCTGGGTTCACTGTTCATTGATGTCCCTCGAGAGGCGGGCAGAGTGAGCTATCTTTTCCCGGATGGTGGTGAGGATAGCAAATTATCCATGCGATAGCCATTTTTTTCCTAGGTTCTATGACAATCTGAAGTCAAATACATTTTGGTAATTTAAAGATTAGTTTTCTTTGAAAAACTGTCATCTTCTCGACAAATTAATGTTTGAGTCATAAATATAATATTGGTCTTATTCTATAAAATGCATTATCTTGGGGCGCCTGGGTGGCTCAGTCGTTAAGCGTCTGCCTTCGGCTCAGGTCATGATCCCGGAGTCCCGGGATCGACTCCCGCGTCGGGCTCCCTGCTCGGCGGGGAGCCTGCTTCTCCCTCTGACCCTCCCCACTCTCATGTGCTCTCTCTCATTCTCTCTCTCAAAATAAATAAATAAAATCTTAAAAAAAAAATAAATAAATAAAATGCATTATCTTGGTTTTATGCTAACAGGACTCTTCTTGCTCTCCCCTTGCTCTGAGACAGGTTACAAATCTTCTTACATTAACTAATAATGAATGGTACAAACAAATCACATTTCTCTAATTATTAGCTTTTATTCCCCCTACTGACCAGAAGAGAAAATGTTTCCGTCTACCTTACCCCAAATGTAATAACATATTAAATAACACATATTATTACATCAGTTTCCTCTATCCTTTTGAATAATCTCTGATGTGGTGACCAAACCCCTCCTCCCCCATTCTTTTCTAAATTTGAAGATCTTATTATGCTTTCTCAAGTTTTCTTTTTCCAGATTCAACATTCCAGCTCAACTGTTCCTCAGAATCTCTACCATCCTGGCCATCTTCCTCGTTCAATTCCACTAACTCAATGACCCATATGAAACGTGGCAATGGGACACCCACACAGGTCTCTAATCCATGGGACTAAGGCTTCTTTTGTTCCGAACACTTGCCTTCACGGTTGCAACCTAATGCGAAGCAGCTAGCGGGGCGATTACGTCATTTTCTTGAATCACTGAATTCACGCCTATTAGAAATTATAAGTCATTTGCACATCAACTTCTACTGTTAAGTAAGATATCACCAGTGCTATGCGCCTGTAAATCTGAAGTAGATTTAACAAGCTCACTTTTAGGACCTTACATTTATGCATACTTAACCACTTTATTTTAACCTGTCAGTGACTTCATGAATCCTGATTCTGATATGAAGCGTTGTAGCAAGAACTCTTTGTTTAATTTCATGCAAAAATTAGAATACTATTCTTTTTATATCTTCATCAAAACATTACTTAAAATATTAAAAATAACACAGGACTGAGTAGAGATTCCTGGGCATGCTAAGAGGTGTTTCCTCTTAGGTTGAAATTATGCATTTCAAAGTTCTTTTTAGTTATGCATCAACCAGTTGCTTAACCAGGTTTGGACACATCTAATTCTACTAACATCTTAGCCAGGAACCACATTTTATCAGGTGAAATAAAAAGATATTTTGGTTTAGCATGCATAATATTAAAACATTTTTCAAAACTGGAGTTGGGTTGGTTTGTATTCTCCATTTAGCCATAATTCCCACCTTTTACTCTTAGACTAGTTTAATAACATATGCTATTATGGACTCTTCAGACATTTGCGTTGGCCAGCCCTCTCTGAGTCATTCCACTTAGGGTGTAGAAACCTTAAGAGAATAATACTCCCACCCTAAAAATGAGAAAGAAAGCCAGATAATCTACAAAATAATAAATTTCCTGGAATCCATGAAAGAGCCAAGGTCATGTGACAAGCAGGTCAACTGAAATTCAAAGGGTAACAGACCTTCCGAAGAGAGATGGGGCCCATAAGTTGCCTCATCTTTGTCAAAATAGAGGAGAAAGAGGCAGCTGCCATCAAAGTGGGTAAAAAGTAAACAGCCAAATTTTAACAAATCCTTAAAGGTCAAGTGTGGGATAACAAAACAATTTAGAATCTGCTGGAGCCCCAGACTCAAAGAGAATAGGCACTAAATCTCAAGGTCTTTTCTGTGCCTCCACTGGGTAGTCACAAGGAAGAATGGGGACAGGACAGGATCAGAGAGATTCCTTCTCCTTGGTAATGAAAACAGGTTCACAACTTCTCTCATTTAAAGCAAAAGCCATCTACATTTGAGGGACAGGCAGGGAAACCCATCTGGCTCAGGCACCTAAAATCACGGAAAGCAGAGGTCTACTACCATTGGGAAGGGGCAGGAAACTGTCCATGCCAGACCCTTCATAGATTAAGGCAGAGTTTGACTGCCATGATAGGGGGCAGAGGGGGAGATTAGAGGACACAGGGGGAGTGTTGAGATAGTCCCATCCCAGAGGCCAGGCCAAGAGTCCTTCCTAAGTTTGAGGCTGTAGCAAGAGGACAGGGAACCCTTTCCCCTGCCCCATAGGGCTTAATTGTCTTAATTCTTTCAACAATTTTATGAGGTGGTATTATAGTCCCTTTTTTACAGATGATCATATTGAGATGTTCGCCCAACATCACTAATTTAGAGTAAAGCAAACAAAAGATTTAAACCAGGTCTCCTGACTCCTAGTCAATGAGTGTTTGCACTAAACTGTACCATTACATTAGAATGCTGAAGGCAACCCTCTAAAACAATAAGACCACCACTAACATTTATTCAATACTCTCCGTATTTCCAGATACGTTTAATTTCATTTAATTCTCCCAAATGCCCTTTTTGGTAATTATATTATCATTATTCCAAGTTTCCTGATTGAACTGAGGTTTAAAGTAACTAAAGTAATGTTCAGTCTTCTTCCTTAGTTTCTGTTACCTCTTGTTCTCTAGATCCATTGTTGGGGTGGGGTGGTGGGGACCTGTTTGGTTCTTTTGTCCTCACTCTTCTGACTTGTGTTTTTGACCCCTTGTACTCAGAATCTTGCTTTCCTGGAGTGGTGGTACAAGCCTGTTTTTTCTATGTTTGATTCTTATCCTTATGAAACTATAGTACCTGGTATCTCCTTTCTGACTCAGCTTATTTCTCTGAACTTGACAGAGTTTGGCAGTTCACAGACCGTGATGTGCATGGTTTGTGATTCTCTAATCCAGTCTTGATGAATTATAGCCACAGTTTTAACACCTCTTGGCCAGACTTAGAGTCTTGATGTCTAAGTTCTCACTGGCATTATCTCTTTCAAGTTCCCGCAGGATCAAAGGACACAGTGCTTAAGAAACAGGCGGATGTAGGCTTCACTCCTGATTCTGCTTTTTCTAGTCTGATGACACTGAGCAAATTATTTACCTTCTCTGGGTCTCAGTTTACACTTTTGGCAAATGGAGATAATACTATCCACCTCATATGGTCATTATTAGGACTGAATGAACAAAGTTTGTGAAGTGTTTAGGACAGTGTTATATAGGGAATGCTCAAGGAATGACGATTACTACTATAGTTTTTATTACTATGATTATTATGGTTTAGAAGGAATTTGCCTAGACCTAAATTGATATTTTTATTTTTCTTAACACTGTAGGTTAGTCATCAGGTCAAACCAGTCAAAATCATCTATCTGCACAATAGTTTCCTGACAAATGAACCTCACTTTTCACATATAACCATGTTTTCGTTTGTATTCAGTTGGTTGATTGCTTAGCAAAGACCTTGGGGAGAGGGGTGGAGGGAAGAGGGATTTAAGTATCAGATAAGGGGCCATAAGGGTTCTTATAAATTTTAAATTATATAATTCCTTTAAGTTGCAACTGCTCAACATTTTATTATGTTCACTGTTGTTTTTTCTTTTTTCTTTTTCTTTTTTTTAAGTAGGCTCCATGCCCAATGTGGGGCTTGAACTCATGACCCTAATATCAAGGGTCACGTGCTCTACTGGCTGAGCTGGCCAGGCACCCTTCTCACTCTTTCTTATTTATTTATTTATGTATTTTATTTATTCTGTTTTTTAAGGATTTTATTTATTTATTTATTATTTGAGAGAGAAAGAGAATGCAGGGGGAGGGGCAGAAGGGGAGGGAGAAGGACAAGCAGACTCTGCGCTGAGCCCAGAGCCCAATGCTGGGTCGATCCCAGTACCCTGAGACCATGACTGGAGCTGAAACCAAGAGTCAGATGTTCAACCAACAGAGCCACCCAGAGGCCCTGACACTCTTCCTTTTAAAAAGCAATTATGAATGTTATAAAGATTATTATTCTTTTCTTTTCTTTTCTTTTATTATGTTATGTTAATCACCATACATTACATCATTAGTTTTGATGTAGTGTTCCATGATTCATTGTTTGCATATAACACCCAGTGTTCCATGCAGTACGTGCCCTCTTTAATACCCATCACCAGGCTAACCCATCCCCCCAACCCCCTCCGCTAAAAGAAAATATATGTACATAGTGCAAAGAGATGCTTTGTAATTTCAATGTATATTTAATTGTAAAAATGTTAATTAATAGATACCATGTTATTCAAACAGAGAGAGTAGTGAGAATATTTTAACTGAGATATAACATAGGTTTTCTGGGCCTGGCATCCCATTTCATTGCTTAATTAATAGTAGTATTTTTTCCCTTAATTTTAAAAATATGTCTTTAACTGTTGTTTCAGGCTGGAAGATCTTTGGGTAAAACCCTAATTGCTGTCAAGGAAAACACAATTTTCTGGCCAACTTAATATAACCACACAGTTCTACATTCATGTAAGATGTGTACAAAAGCAGAACTGTCCTGTAATATTCAGAAGGAAAGTTTTGGTCAAGCTGGTGCCTCTGGTTTTTGACTGTAGGTGCATAAACATTGACATTTGTGACTAATGACCAGGAAAACAGCTACTCACACCAAAAGTTCAGGATTAGTGTTGTTCACTTACTGGCCTAGAAGAACAATTTCCTATAATTCTCTCAGTGATTTGAATTGGGAGGTCCCAGAGCCAGCTGGGGCAGAAGGGGCAGGCAACTAAGCCCATGAGCTCTCCTTGCTCACTTGTGCCCGATCTTCCTTTAATTAAATAGGGGCTAGGCTTGCAGGCTATAGCTAGGGATAAATCTGAAAAGGTAATTATCTATGAAAAAGAGGATGCATTGATTTTCATGTAGCAAGGTACACGTGATGGCAGATTATTTCTCAAGGAGAGATTTTGGCTTGGATTATGGGTTAAAAAGGCTGGCAAAGGCTACCCTTTACCTAGAAGTAAGGTGTGGTAGTGGAAGAAAGGGCAAACAAAAGGGAAAGGAGAGACAGTGAAGAAAAACCTACTTTAGGATTTTACCTTGAGTTGGTCCTTTTTTTTTTTAATAAAGATTTTATTTATTCATTTGAGAGAGAGAGAGAGACAGATCTCAGAGGGAGAAGGAGAAGCAGACTCCCTGTTGAGCCAGGAGCCCAATGCGGGGGTTTGATGCAGACTTGATGCAGACTTGATGTGGGGCTTGATCCCAGGACCCAGAGATCGTGACCTGAGCCAAAGGCAGACGCCTAACCACCTGAGCCACCCAGGCGCCCCCTTGACTTGGTCCTTTGTATGATGAAGGGTCTTCCATTATCAGATTTAGGTTAGAAGTATTGAGTTATCAGAAAACACAGAGGGGCACCTGGGTGGCTCAGTTGGTTAAGCGACTGCCTTCGGCTCAGGTCATGATCCTGGAGTCCCAGGATCGAGTCCCGCATCGGGCTCCCTGTTCGGCAGGGAGTCTGCTTCTCCCTCTGACCTTCCCCCGTCTCATGCTCTCTCTCTCTATCTCATTCTCTCTCTCAAATAAATAAATAAAATCTTTAAAAAAAAAAAAGAAAAGACAGAGATACATAAATTAGTATATTTTCACATTTTTCTGTTTATAACATATAGGAAACTCCTGTTTTAAAGACTGGTGTTAGAAATTTTTTAAAAAAATAAAGTGAGTTATGGTCTGCTAAAAAGTGGTTGCCTAGTATATATTTTTACAAGTCCTGTGTCTAGAAGTATATAATAGTGTGGATAAAAATATCTAACCTGGGTCAAAAATTCTTTTTTATGCATGTTTTCCCCCTTCATATACCAAATATACACTTAAAAGTTTAAAAATTTTCATTATCTGATTTAGTTGTAATAATAAGTGATAAGATAGGTAGAAAGATATTATTAGCCTTATTTTCCACAGTGAGGAAACTGGGTCAAATAGGCCAAATGTTTCTGTTAAGTAACATATAACTAGCATGTGTTAGGATTAGGCATAAGACCCTCATCTATTGTCTACTGCCTTTTTTCTTTCATTTAAATTCAAGTTAGTTAACATACAGTGCATTATTAGTTTGAGGGTAGAGTTTAGTGATTCATCAGTTGCTTATAACACCCCAGTGCTCATTACACCTAGTGTCCTCCTTAATGCTCATCACCCAGTTACCCCATCCCCCACCCACTTCCCCTCCATCAACCCTCAATTTATTCCCTATACTTAAGAGTCTTTTATGGTTTTCCTCCCTCTCTGTTTTTATCTTATTTTATTTTTCCTTCCCTTCTCCTATGTTCATCTGTTTTGTTTCTTAAATTCCACATGAGTGAAATCATATTTGTCTTTCTCTGAATCATCTACTTCTTAAGATTAGATTAAACCCAGATACATTTCTACTATATCACATGGACCATAGCAAAATAAAATGTGTAATAAATGTTTATATTAGTTTAATTACATTTAAGATTATGAGGCACAAGATGTTTAGAGAGTAATAGAAATTCTTTCTTTCCTTCCTTGTCAGACTCTTGAATGTTACCCACATTTGACCACATTTATTTCACAACCCAGAGCTGTGATTACAATGAGACCTAAAGAATTAAATCAGTTATCCAAAAAGTAAAGTTCAAGCTCCAAATATGCTCGCTTCAAATATATGTTATTTGTGCATATGAATGATGAGTCCAGATGTGGGCCTAAAATGTCAAATAGTTAGTTAATTTTATTCTGTTACCATTCTAATAGCTCAGTTGTAATTATCTCCTTTTTTGCCCATTCTCATATGCTCATTCTTTTTTTAAAATTTTTTTTAAGATTTTATTTATTTATTTGACAGAGAGAGAGAGCACAAGCAGGGGGAGGGGCACAGGCAGAGGGAGAAGCAGGCTCCCCACAGGGCAGGGAGCCCGATGTGGGACTCGATCCCAGGACCCCGGGATCATGATGTGAGCCGAAGGCAGTCGCTTAACCAGCTGAGCCACCCAGGCCTCCTTTCATATGCTCATTCTGTCTGACCTGGAGTACCTCACTTTCTTGGTGTTTTTTTTTTTTTTTTTATCTTATACTGTATAATTCTCTTCCTATTCTGAACAGAATGGGTGCTAACAGCTGGTTTTATGGATATAAGCATTGGCTTCATAGATCTCTCCTCTTTTTTTTACTCTTTTTTTTTTTTTAATTTATTTATTTGACAGAGAGTTAGAGAGCACAAGTAGGCAGAGCGGCAGGCAGAGGGAAAGGGAGAAGCAGGCTCTCTGCTGAGCAGGGAGCCCGATGCGGGGCTCAATCCCAGGACCCTGGGATCATGACCTGAGCCGAAGGCAGCCCCTTAACCGACTGAGCCACCCAGGCGCCCCGATCTCTCCTCTTTGAGCATGATAAAAATCAGAGTATTAAGGGGCAGCTGGGTGGCTCAGTCATTTAAGTGTCTGACTCTTGATTTTGGCTCAGGTCATGATCTTAGGGTCATGAGATCAAGCCCCGAGTCAGGCTCCAGACTCAGTGGGGAGTCTGCTTGAGATTCTCTCTCGCTCTGCCTGTGCCCCTGCCCCCACCCCAATTTTTTTTTTTTTAATTGGAGTATTAAGGTTAGAAGTTTCATTTGGTCTAATCAACAATCTACTCCAGGAATCCCTTTTTCGTTGTCCCTGTCAAGTGGTGTTATTCCCATGTTTAAACACTATCTGTGATGAGAAGCTTACTGCGGCAGCCCTTTTCTAATTCGAACTTGTCTCTTAGATTTTGCATTCATTGAAATAAATTTTTTCTCCCTGTCCTTTTTACCCTTTGTTCATAGTCCCACCCTTAGGATAACATGTAAGTCTTTTTCTTTTCCCACGTGCTGTACCTCTGCATATTTGTACCTGGATGTCATATACACCTTCTCTGCTTCAAACCAAAGAGCACTCATTATGTCAACCATTGATCATATAGCTTAGTTTTAAGTCCCTTTCCTTTTCATATTTATTCTCTTTTAGACATAATGCCCCTGATATCCAGGGCCTGTTTTTAGGTTATAAAATAGAGCCATAAAATGAGCCATAAAATAGAGACAGCCATTCTGATTTAAGGGACATGTACATCTGAGCTTTCTAAGGAGAGCTGGGTTACATAAGATTATGACATGAAGAGAGGTCAAACAAAGGAAGGGATCTTTTCTAGCCTTTTTTTTTTTTTTTAAGATTTATTTATTTACTTATTTGACAGAGAGAGACACAGCGAGAGAGGGAACACAAGCAGAGGGAGTGGGAGAGGGAGAAGCGGACTCCCCGCTGAGCAGGGAGCCCAATGCGGGGCTCGATCCCAGGACCCTGGGATCATGACCTGAGCCGAAGGCAGACGCTTAATGACTGAGCCACCCAGGCACCCTTGCTTTTCTAGTTTTGACCCTCTTTTGCTCTAGTGACTGGGGCACAAAAAGACATGGAGAGTGATACTGAAAATAAGCTCCAATTCAGCTTAGGGTAAGGGTAAAGGTGACTTACATTTCTTGCCCTCTCATGAAGGAGTAAGATTTCCAATCCACCCTTCCCAAAAAGTCACATGCTCAGTAAAACATCAGCCAATGATGAATTATAGAAGCAGCATCATGACCAAATAGGGAACAACCACAAGGTTTCATTTTAGTGCATCCACCCATCTCTTGAATTATTTTGCATTTCATTTGGTAGTTGAAGACAGAAAGAAGGCATTTTGCTAATTCTCTTTGAAAGCGCAGATTTATGTGTACCAGGATTAGCATAGTTACCTGTTAGATAAACTAGCTGTATTGTAGGGTAGTGTCTCATGAAAGATCTTGGAAAACTGGTGGCTTACAAATATGGATACTGAAAAAACTTTGAAGTATACACAGGGCTAATTCTAGAGCTTGAATATCTAAATACTTAGCTGATCCTGTCAAGATCTTATTTAGCTTCTGAAGTCATATCTATTTGTTTTTAATATGAAGGTAATAAATCATGTCATTGTTTAAAATTGTAAGGTATGCAGTACACCAGGCAGGCACAGAGCTGAGTTACGACTTTGAAGCTTTTTAACTGCAACATTTAGAAACCCAGTGCAGCTTGTGGAAAACCATGGACATATTTTGGTTTGGCTCAGAGCCTTCTTTTCATCTTTCAGGTCATTGAGTGCAAAGGGGAAAAAATCCCCCAAGCTGTAAATATGTTTGAAGTACAGGTCTATTTTTCCCTCTTGCAAAACTAGAATTGAATTATTTGATTTTGTCCAAGGGATCTAGTTTGTTCCAAGACAGGAGACTGAATTTTTATTACTGAAAATTGTTGTTTAGACAGATTTCAAACATGTGACTTTGTGATTTCCAAGGAAGTCTTATCAGAAACTTGACTGCAAAGACGCTTTTCAGTCTCAACATTTCTTCCTGCATTCGGGTTGGATCTTCTCTTTTCATGCTGTTGAAAGTCTGGTCGTTTGCAAATGTTGTCCATCCCTAGTTTCGCTTTTGCAAAAAGACTCCTTAAGCTTCTCACCTGTAGTGAATAGGGGCCATTAAGATATCGAAAATTGGTATCAGTGCTGGTTTGGCTTTTAAATTACTTATGACTTTAACCCAGTAATGTTTTAGTTTTCACATCTCTTGATTATGGATAATGATAACCGCTTTGCCTACAACCTATAGATGCTGTTAATACCAGTGAAAATGATGTATGTGTACCAAAGCATTTAAAATATGGAAAATTAATACCATATATCCACGGCTCCTTGGACAGAAGTAAGGGCAGAGCTTATATGGAGAGGATCTTGAATTATGTTTGCACTGAGCTGGGAGAGAGGAGAGTTACCAGTCCTGAGATTGCTTCTCTTCTTTTTTCCATGGCATACATGCGGGCGTGCACATGCAAATACCATTTCTAGTTAGGTCTGCACTCACAGCTGACATTCTAGATATTAGGCTTAACATGCTTCTCTTTCAGATCAATCCTGTCTTACATATACTGGGAAAATGTAGGGGCTCTAGAAATGAGTAATTCCCAGGGATCCAGATAAGCTTCAGGTTCCCCCTCATGTAAAGAATTCCTCAGAGACCAGGTTAGTCTGGGCCTCTTTTTTCCTTTCTCTTGATGGACAGCTTGAGAAACGGGCCTAGCTGTTCAGCTGACAAAGAAGAGCCTCTTTACTTGTCCATAGACTAGGTTGCTACTTTGTAATACAATTTGAGATGTACTCTGGGAGCCATGCAGCAAAACATCTTGTTCAGGAACTTGTCTTGCTGCCTTTAAGGTTACTATTTTAGACTTAGTTTTTTTGTGTGTGTGTCAACACAGTCCTCTCCAAATTCTGTTTTTAAAATGCAGACATCTCCTTGGGAAGACAAAGGCCAACTTGTTTGGGTCAGTAGTGGGGAGGGAGTTGATAGAAAAAGAGACACTGGAAAGGAGAAGTGTGGATGCTTAAGACAATATTTTCCTTCTTTGTCAAAGTTCTAGCTCAGACTGACCTGGGCTCAGGTCTTTCTATGCCAAAGCACATGTTAGTACCTGCCCAACATGGACTCAAATCTCTGGGGTGGGGAGGAGTGAGTAAGACCTGGCCTGGGAAGTCCTCTAAATAACACTTCATCTGGGAGACTTCATCTGACTCACTGTAAACTTTTAAAGACCTTTCTTTGTCTTCCATCCTTTTGGCCCAATTAGTGGGTTTATATTGGATTATATGTTAGCCAATCATTATGCCTAGGCATTTTGAATGATAAGGAAATAAAGTAAACGGGGTCAAGTGACTAACCTCGGACAGCACATGTGAGGAATTTATTGGCTTCCTAAATCTGCATTGGAATCTCCAATATAACAGGCTACATTAATGAGGATGCTGTGCTGCAGCAGGTGATAGAATTAGCTTTGAAGTGAAATTTTTTTTATTGTTTTTTTAAAGATTTTATTTATTTGTCAGAGAGAGAGAGAGAGAGAAAGTACAGGCAGGGGGAGCGGCAGGCAAAGGGAGAAGCAGGCCTCCCGCCGAGCAAGGAGCCCGATGTGGGACTCGATCCCAGGACCCTGAGATCATGACCTGAGCCGAAGGCAAACACTCAACCAACTGAGCCACCCAGGCATCCCGTAGTGAATTTTAATGCCAACCCTTCTTTCCTGGGGCTGCCTTCCCTCACCTTTTTTGGCTCTTTCCTTCTGATGAATCTGTTGCTAATCTTTGTTGGTAAAGATATTTTATTCAAAGGCATAGATGACTTTCTCATCAAATTTTCAGGTGAGTCAGACCTCCAAAAAGAACTAATAAAATAAATGACAAAATTATCTCAACTATTGAATTCAACAAGATGACAATTAAAAAAACAATAAAATATACTTTGCATTTAGATTATAAAATTACTCAGAAGGACAGGATGGGGGAAGATATGATTTGTTAGCAATTTGTGTCAAAAATACCTGAAGGCTTTAATAAGCCATGAAAAGCAACCATGAGAGAAATAAATGTAGGCTTGGACTCTCAAAAAGTGCAACAAGGGTTGGGTCATGAGCAGTCACAGTTGTACTCTGAAGCCATTAGACAATGTTTTCTGCTTCATACTGGGTCCTATAAGACAGATACTGATCAACTAGAATATATTCAGAAAAAGTTGCTTTGGGGGTGTGTGACATAAGCAAGATGGTGAAGTGGGAAGCCTTGGACATGCCTTCTCCCCCAAAACACCAATTCAGCAACAATTTACAAATTCCCTTTGTGAGTAACCCAGAAACTAATAGAAAGGCTGCTGTGCCCAGAGCAAACACAAAACCAGACTCACTGAAGCTGATAGAGAAACTTGGGACCCCCTCACACTGGAGTCCCTGTCCCTAGCACAGCCATATGATCTGGAAGACACTCTTTAGCTCCCAGCTTCAATCTGGGGAAGGAAGGTCTTGGTTTGTGTATCAAGCATCCCAACTTTTCTGAGGGGGCTATCCAGAAAACTGGCTTCTATCTTACTAGTCTTGCAACTCTGACAGGTTTAGCACAGCTTAGTCACCTGGGGGAAAATGGAGATGGCAGCTTGGACTGGTAAATGCAATAGATCCTTCTCCCTGCTCAGCATAGAATGATTAGGATCTGGGAAAATGTCAGCTCTCAGCTATACTTTGGGGAGGGAAAAAGTTGATCCATGTGTCCAGTGCCCCAACTTTCCTAGGGCTGACCAAATAATTAACATCTGTCAGTCTTGCCAATCTTGGAGGTCTGATGGGTCTGGCACAGTCTAGCTGCTGGCAGAGGTTGGAGATGGTGGGTTAGGTGTGTAGAAGCCATAGATCCTCTCCCCAGCTTAGCACAGGATAAGCAGATTGAAAAAAATCCCAGCTCTCAGCTTCCCCCTGGATAGGAAAAGAGTTGATCCATGCATCTAGCATCCCAACCTCTCTGGGGATTCCCCAAGAACTGGCATCTATTTTCCCAGTCTTGAAGCTTTCATGGGTCCAGCATAGTCTAGCCAATGAGAAGGAATGGAAATAATCGTTTGGACTGGTAGTCACCAAAGTTACACCTCCTTCTGCTTCCCCAACTCAGCACAGAGCAAGAGGACAAAGACCACAGCTGCCTGTTTCTTCCTGAGGAGGAAAAGAGTTAAGAGAGGCCCCCAGACTCTCTGGCTGGGCTGATAGATGAAGCTGTTCTTCCGTATGATGCCCATCCATGAAGACTGGGACAGGTGCTTTGTGTAATGTGCAGACACCAACAGAGCGTCAAGAAAAATGAATCAGGCAAAGTTGTTCTAAACAAAGAAACAAGATAAATCTTCAGAAACCAACCCTAATGAAATGGAATTATATGATTGATCTGAGAGAGAGTTCAGAATAATTGTCATAAATATGCTCACTGAGGTCAAGAGAACAATACATGAACAAAGGGAATTGCAACAAAGAGATAGAAAGTAAAAAAAGTACCAAAACAGAAATCATGAAGGTGAAGAACACAATTGAATTGAAAAATTCACTAGCGGGGTTCAATAATAGACTAGATCAAGTGGAAGAAAAGATCAGCAAACTTGAAGACAGGTCATTGGAAATAATTCAGCCAGAGAAGCAAAAAGAATAAAAAAAAAGTAAAGAAAGATTTAGGGAACTAATTGAACAAGACGACCAATACGCACATTATTGGAATCCCAAAAGAAGAAGAGGAAAAGAAAGGACCTGAAAGTTTATTTGAGGAAATAATGGCTGAAAACTTTCCAAATCTGGGGAAGGAAATGGACATTTAGATTTAGATTCAAGAAGCCCAACAAAAACCCAAGTAAGATGAACCTCAAAAAAATCTACAGATCTTCCTCAACTTATGATGGAGTTATGCTTTAATAAACACATTATAAGTTCAACATACATTTAATACACTTAACCTATTGAATATCATAGTTTAGCATGGCCTACCTTAAACATGTTCAGAACACTTACATTGACCTACAGTTGGGCAAAATTATCTAACACAAAGTGTAACAAGTATTGAATATCTCACTTTAATTTATTGAAATTTATGTAATTTGTTGAATATATACTGAAAATGAAAAAAGAATGGTTGTAAATATATTCTCGTGATTGTGTGGCTGACCGGGAACTCTGATTTGCCATTGCTGCCCCGCATCGTGAGAAAGTATCATACTACATATCACTAGCCTGAGAAAAGATTAAAATTCAAAATTCAAAGTGCAGTTTCTACTGAATGTATTGCCTTTGCATCATTGTAAAGTCAAAAAATTATAAGTTGAACCATCATAAGTTGAGGACTGCCTGTATTCTGAGACACATTATAATCAAACTGTCAAAAGCCAAAGACAAGGAGGGAATCTGAAAACAGCAAGAGAAAAGAAACTTGTCACATACGAGGGGACCCCCGTAAGGGGATTTTTCAGCAGAAACCTTGCAAGGCAGAAGGGAGTGGGAAGATATAGTCAAAGTGCTAAAGGGAAAAACCTGCCAACTAAGAATAATATATCTGGCAAAATTATCCTCTGAAAATGCAGGAGAGAAAAAGATTTTCTGAGACCAAAAAATATACAACATGACACACACACACACACACACACGAGGGAGTTCATCACCACTAGGCTTATCTTATAAGAAATACTAAAGAGTTTTTCAAGTTGAAATAAAAGGATGCTAAATAGCAATATGCTGGCATAAGAAAGTATGAAATTCATTGGTAAAAGTAAATATATAGACAAATACAGAATACTGTACTACTGTATTCTGGTTGATCAATCACTTTTAATTCTAGTTTAAAGGTTTAAAAAGAAAAAGTATTAAAAATAACTAAATAAAAACATGTTAAAAGATACACAATATGAACAGATGCAAATTGTGACAACAATAACATAAAATGCATGGAGGGGGAGAAGTTATAGTGTAGGATTTTTGTATGTGATTGAATTTAAGTTGTTACCAGCTTAAAATAGACTCTTATAAGGATAAGATATTTTACGTAAGCTCCAAGGTAGCCAAAACAAACTACATATATATTTAATATATATCTTTATATATATATTTAATATATATCTTTATGTATATATACATATAAAATTACACAAAAGAAAAATAGAAAGGAATCAAAGCATACCAAGACAAAAATACATAAATAAACATATACATATAAAATATATATCACACATATATGATATATATATATATATCAACAAAACACAAAAGAAGACAGCAAGAGAGGAAAAGACAGACAAAAGAACTACAAAACTAACAGAAAATACCTTAAAAAATGACAATAGTAAATCCTTCCCTATCAGTAATTACTTTAAATGTAAATGGATTAAACACCCTGTCTTAGTCTGTTTGGGCAGCTATAACAAAATATCTCAGAATGAGTATCCATTTTAATTTAACAGAAATTTATTTCTCACAGTTTTGGAGGCTGGGAAGTCTGAGATCAAAATGCCAGCATGGTCACATTCTTGTGAAGTTTTCGTTCTGACTCATAGTCAGCATTTTCTTGCTGTGTCCTCACACAGCAAGGGGCTGAAGATCTCTTTGGAACCTCTTTTATGAGGCACTAATCCCATTCATGAAGGCTCTACTCTTATGCTTTATGCACTTCTCAAAGGTCTATACCATCACCTTTGGGAATTAGGATTTTGTCATATGAATCTGGGGGAGGGGACACATTCAGATGATAATACTCCCAAATCAAAAGACATGGAGTGTCTTGGATTGACTGAATGGATTAAAAAATCCCAACTATATCCTGTCTGTAAGAAACTCACTTTAGATTTAAGGACGTACATAGGCTGAAAGTGAAAGGATGGAAAATGATAAGCCATGCAAATAGTAATCAAAAGAGAGTAGGAGTGTCTATACTTACATCAGACAAAAGAGACTTTAGGTCAAAATCTAGTCAAAAGAGGTAAGGAAGGTCATTACATAATGACAAAAGGGCCAATTCAACAGGAAGATATAACAATTATTTATAATTGATAATTTATAATATTTATAATAATATAATTATAATATACAATATATAATAATATAATTTATAATTATTTATAATATATGAACCTAACATCGGAGCACCTAAATTTATAAAGCAAACATTGACAGAACTGAAAGAAGAAATAGACAACAATACAATGATAGTAGGATGCTTGAATACTCCACTTCAATAATGGATAGAGCATCTAGACAAAAGATTAATAAAAAAGTGGAGGACTTGAATAATACTATAGGCCAATTGGACCTAATACACTTATACAGAACATTCCACCCTATAGCAGCAGAATACACATCCTTCTCAAGCATTTATGGATCTTTCTCCGAGATATTAGGTCATAAAACATATTAGGTCATAAAAGAGGTCTTCACAAATTTAAGAATTGACACGTGAATGGATGAAGAAAATGTGGTATATACATACAATGGAATACTTTTCAACCTTAAAAAGGAAGGAAATTCTGCAATGTGCAACATGGATGAATCTTGTGACATTATGCTAAGTGAAATAAGCCAGTCACAGAAAGAAAAATATTGCATTATTCCACTTACATAAGGTACCTGAAAATAGTCAAATTCATATAATTGAAAAGTGGATAGTGATTGCCAGGGGTTGCATGGGGGGGGGTGGTTTGAGGAGTTATAAATCCAGGTTATAAAGTTTCAATTAAACAAGATGAAGAAGTTTTAGAGGTCTGCTGTAAAACATTGTACCTATAGATGATAACAATACACTTAAAAGAATTAAGAGGGTAGATCTTATGTTAAGTGTGCTTACCACGGTAAAATAAAATAATAAAAAAGAAATTGTATAGCTTTTCTGTCCTAGAATCATGGCAAATGGAACATATAGCACTGGGTTATTTTTTGTGTTAATATAGAAAGAATATTTCAATTGGTAAGTGAAATAGACCCTCATTCCTGAGAGGTGTGAGCTCCTGGTCACCATGTATTTCTCAGACCATGGCTGATATACCTGGTTACCATGCTTATGATAAGAAAATAACTTTATTTTACAAATGAATGGAGTTTGTGTTTCTGTTTGCTGAGAGAGAGAGAGAGAAAGACGCATGGGAGTATGAGTGTGTCTGAGTAGCATATCAAATATAGAAGTTTAAAAAGGAAAAAAGAGAAATGAGGCAGTTGAATATATGCACTCTGTTTTATTCTAGAGAGAATAATTAATGCCAAAATTTTTAAATTGATTCAATATAAGAAAAATTTATTTTTTAAAGATTTTTAAAATTTATTTATTTTAGAGAAAGAGAGAGAGAGAGAGAAAAAGAGAGAGAGTGCCAGCGTGGGGAGGAGCAGAGGGAGAGGGACAAGCAGACTCTGTGCTGAGTGTGGAGCCTGGCACAGGGGGCTGATCCCATGGCCCTGAGGTCGTGACCTGAGTTGAAATCAAGGGTTGGAGGCTTGACTGACTGAGCTACCCAGGGGCCCTGGTATAAGAAAAATTTCTATCCTAACAATCAGTTATCCAAAAATGAGCTAATATATCATGTGACCTAGAGAATTTTCTAACACTGAAGATTTAAGTGCAAACTGATCATTTTCTACTGCATGGCCATACTGTGTGGTATAGAGCAAGTATATGATAAATACTTGTTAAATGTTAAATACATGGTAGGCATGCTATAGAAGGAAAGAGAGAGAGGTTGGGCTTGAACAATAATTCTGAAGTAAGTTGTGCAAGATGGTGACAAATACCCTTTAAAAAGAATATTCTATTGTCACATTATCTTGTGTACCCCTGTGTTAAATAGATTCAAACAGATTCCTTTACTGATGGACCACACAGAGGGTTTAATATAGCAAATTTCCCATAAATATATATCTCCAAGAGGAGATTATGCAAAAACAATAGAACTTATTTGGGCATAAAACAACTTTTGACAAGACACTGACTGGGACATCATTCTTTAGAATACTTATTTGAGAAACGCTGGCCTAAATTTGCTCCATTTTTTCCTTCTAATTCTTAATTCCTTTATGTTTTCCAAGAGATGGGTGCTATTTGTCCTTATGCTTTTACTAAACTTTGTAGTTCTAGCTACCTTCTCCTGGATAGCATGGGTGTGTATAGAAATGTATTTACCAGCTTAGTGAAAAATTTATCTCTTTCTCAGCTCTATGACATCTTCTTTGGTATACTCTCCTGTTTGAGGTCTAATTTACTTCTAGGGGTAAGTCGTAGCACTTAGGATTTTCTTTGAATATTTTTATAATACAAAATCATTATCTTTAGGAACATTTCCAAGACTTCTTGTAAAGAGGAAAATTCTCTCTCAGAATGTTTAAAAACTGTATCTAAATGTATGCAGATTATTTTCCTATTTTATTATAGGTTTGTGGTCAAAAGGAGTGGTCATTATCCTTAGATGAAATGGCCAGAGATAAATTTTGTGTATTGCTTTCTCCAAAGTAAAGGAGTCAGAGTGTTTCTAGGCAAGCACCATAAAAATCTCCTCTGTTAACTGAGAAAAGAGCACATTTCTGAACAGTATTTTTCAAAGCTTAACCTCATGTTTTAACAACCCCAGATGACTTATGTTCCTGGCTCTCTTGTTCGTTGGTTAGCCTTCAGTGGCTGAATTCAGAGAAATGAGCGATGGAAAAACCCCCAATGGGTCACCCAGTTCATTTCTCTAAAGAAATTAACTGGTGAGTCTCATAATGTAGTCCCTCGCATCAACTTACTTAAGGATAACTCGAAGGAGAGGGGTTTACATTTTTTTTTTTTTTAAAGATTTTATTTATTTATTTGACAGAGAGAGACACAGCGAGAGAGGGAACACAAGCAGGGGGAGTGGGAGAGGGAGAAGCAGGCTTCCCGCAGAGCAGGGAACCCGATGCGGGACTCGATCCCAGGACCCTGGGATCATGACCTGAGCTGAAGGCAGTCGCTTAACCAACTGAGCCACCCAGGCGCCCGGGGTTTACATTTTTAAATCAGAAATAACTGGGGCCAATTTCAATCTCAGGATGAATTTAGAGTCCATCAAAAGATTTCCATATACTACCTCTGCTGTATTTGTGTGTGTGTGTGTATATATATATATATATATATCATAAACTGGGTACTTAAGCCAAATACATTCTGGCTTGGAGCTTGTAAGGGGAAGGGAAGATAAAAAAGAAGGAAATCACAAGACTGAAAGATACCAGTGTCAGGGTAAAGGCCTAGGTCTTTATGCCCTTGCATTGACCAGTTTTGAGATGTGGGCTGTTTCATGACTTGGAGCGAGCTGCTCTCTTCAGCTAAGGGCAGTTTTGGGAGAGGGACTCAGCCCACTCAAAGCCATCAGCTGCTGGCATTTGAGGGAATGAGTGCCTCAGTCCTGAGGGAACTGAGCCAAGCACCATAAAATCAATTACAGTCCACACTTGCCCTGTTACATCCACTTGTTTCATACAATATGTTTCAGAAATAGCTTCTCCAGGATTTTGGTTGGTCTCTTCCGGGAAAAAAATTACAATCTAGTCACTTTTTCCTGGTTACTGTGGCTGTTTCATAGAAATGTGTTTAGTGTAACAGTGATCTCTTTCTTAGCTCTATTGTTTCTCCTTTGGTGTAGTCTCATATTTGAAGTCTAGTTCACCCCTGGAGCATGTTAGAATACTTACAAAGGTTAGTCGGACAAACTACAGCCCGTGCTGAGGCAGCTGGTTGTAAAGTCACTACTAAAACTATTTCCCGGGCGCTTGGGTGGCTCAGTCGTTAAGCGTCTGCCTCTGGCTCAGGTCATGATCCCAGCGTCCTGGGATCGAGCCCCGCATCGGGCTCCCTGCTCAGCGAGAAGCCTGCTTCTGCCTCTCCCACTCCCCCTGCTTGTGTTCCCTCTCTCGCTGTGTATCTCTCTGTCACATAAATAAATGAAATCTTTAAAAAAATAAAAAAAAAATTAAATAAATATAAAAAAAAATAAAACTATTTCCCTCTTCAACTACCCATTCTCGATCACCTTACTCTTAGTTAACACATCTGGTGGTCTAGGTGTGTAATTTACTAAGTGAAATAGATCCCCATTCCTGAGAGTTGTGAGCTGGTCACCATGCCCTTCTCAGACCATGGCTGATATACTATTTGCCCATTTACTATCACAACTGGGCAGAGAAATGTCAGGAGATATTCCAATGGATTACCAAGATATCCAATGTATTTTTCTTCTTAGATTCAAAAGCCCTACCTTCTCCTGATAAACAGGTTCAATGATCCCTTTTAGAAAAGATGACTCTGTTACTTGCTCATTGTTCTCTTAGAATGAAGAGACTGATGTGACAGCATCTAGAGCTTAAATGGGACTCTTTTAATGTCCTGTGGTGAAATCGTTCTCTCTATCTGAATCAGGATTTACAACCCACAGATACTAGAATTGTAAGGAGGGAAAGTATAAATTCTTCATGTGGGTTACAAAATATGATAAATAGAGCCACTCCTACTTACTTATCTGGGGTCTGAGAACCCATGTAGTCTTCCTACTGGGGACATGCCATTGTATGATGCTTGGTAGTTTAGGTTGTATAACACATCATGGATAAAGATGCCCCATTCTTGCAGAGAAAGTGGAGTGGATTAATATATTCTGTTCTGAATTAACATCAATTGCTAGGGATTCTTACTGATGGAGGAGGTATGGCAGAAGATATATCTGGCAATAGTCAGAGAGGTAGCAATTTCTGGGCTCCAGAAGAGGGCCATCTAGGATGAAATAGAACTCTAGTTCATAAATAAAAAAAGGCAATCTGGGCAAAGTTTCAGGGTTCCAAATCAAAACAAGTTCAGTATAGAATTTTCTCTCATTAGAATTCTGTATTATGGCAAGGAACTGGGCTAGAGTGTTGGAATTGAGGAAATGAAGGAAAGGCTATTACTTGCAGATTTTCTTTATTGAAAAGGTAACCATAGGGATTTAAATAGTGCTTGAATATACTACTAGTACTACTATTTAAGTATATATCTTTAACTCCATTCTAATATGGACACTTTTGTGACTGCATAAAAATATAGTTGCATGAATTCTAAACCCAGGTGAACATAAAAGCTAAGATAATGAATTTTCCTTAAACAAAAATGAACTTCCCTGGCCTAGGATTCTAAAACTACATGTTTCATCAGCACAGGTAGATAAGGCATGGGGGAAAATTGAGGAAGAATGAAATAGGTACAAGCTGGCCTATGCTATCGATAGTTTTTGGCTGTAAATTCTGCTGGCTGCTTTCAAAGTGTAAGTGGGAATCCCCAAAGAAAGATCATCTTGCCGTTTCTTAATATCCAGAGCATAGTACATTACAATAATAGAAATAGTACAATAGAAAACAACAGTAGAAATAGTTAACATTTATTAAGCACTTACTGTATGCCAGTGTTTTGTGTACTTCACATATATTTCATTTATTTGATATTTACAACAAGGTTAAGATGGGTACTAGAATAATCTTATTTTACAAAGTCTTTATTCTCAAACACTATGCTAAAATGTAAGATGGCTTTTATGGGGTGGGAGAAGAGCATTCCGACTCTGTTTAAGCACTCTTTGGTTCCCAGGATGTACTACTTCATGAAAGGCCTTACCAAGGTCATGAAAGAGGAAGAAAATAAGACCTGTGACCTGTCACTTCATGTGTCTTAGCTCTGAAAAACCAATTATTATTATTATTATATATTTTTTTAAAGAATTTTTATTTATTTGTCAGAGAGAGAGAGAGCGAGAGAGAGCAAGCACAAGCAGGGGGAGTGGCAGGCAGAGGGAGAAGCAAGCTCCCAGCTGAACAAGGAGCCTGATGCAGGACTCAATCCCAGGGCTCTGGGATCATGACCTGAACTGAAGGTAGATTTGTAACCAACTGAGCCACCTAGGCATCCTGAAAAACCAAATTATTTCAGAGAAAGAAATAGAACAGAGAAGGTGTATAAACAAAATTTTGACTGACCTGAAACTACATTAAAACTAGCTTTATCAGATTGGAAATTGTGACTGCATACAATGAAAGGTTGATACAAATATATGGACCATTTGTACATAACCCTTCTAAAAACTGGCTTAAGGAATTAGATTTTATGAGGCCTAAAGTGAATTTCTCAAGAAAATAAAATACTTGTCCTTGGAACAGTCATTTAGTCTCTAAGCTCTCAAATTATTCAACATAAAATGAGGGGGTTGAATGAGGTTTTTGCTGAACTCCTTGTCAGCTCAAAAGCTATGAATCTAATGTTGTGTGATTGATAAAACAAGAGGTTTGGAGCTGGAAGACCCGGGTCCCCCTATTAACCAACTGAATGATGGTCACAGATCTGGCTCCTGGGAAACAGACTCTAAGATTTGGAGATTTGTGTGCAGATGGTTTATAGGGAAGTACTCTTAGGTACAACATGGGAGGGGTGAGGAACATAGGCCTAGACAAAGTGAACATTTGAGCTGTTGTACAATTCCAATAAATGCCTCAGCCAATTCCAGGGGGAAACTCTGAGGCTAAGATGACCATTCAGAATAGTCCCGTCCGATAGTGGGCTTTTGGGCAATATGGAGTCTTAAATGGGATTTACCCTTTCTTTAGAAATAACTAAAGAAAACAGACAACAATACATATGAAACAATGATTTTCAAGACACCGGGCATCAATCAATGAAAGATGATGGTGATCCCTAAGAGATGAGAAACAAACAAAGTGAGTCCTGTGATTGCCTCAGTTTATTGCCTTAAGAAAGTTTCCAGGCCATGGCTCAGGGAGGGGGGAACCAAAGTGAAATATGGTGAACATTTTGAGTTCAGATGAGTTGAAAGTCCTAGGAGAATATGGTGGTTATAGTTTAAATGGCAAAATACTGGAGAGGAGAGTTACCAAGAAAGGGATCTCTGGATATCTGGATATGCAGCAGAGAACTGATTGGCACATAAATATAAGAAAATAATCATCCAAGAGGAATAGAGGGAATAGTGACTGGCATTAATTCAGGGCTGGGATTATTTCCTCCCTACCACCCAGTCATGGGACATTGGGTACAGTACTCAGAGGGTCTTTCTTCAGTGTGGGGGAAGCAACTGGCCCTAGACTAAATACTGAGTTGGTCTCCTTTTAAAAGCAAGATTTAAGCAATGAAGCTTTTCCCAGGTCATTTAACTGTCCCAGAACAAAGCTCAAGAATACTTACAGAAATACAAGAGTATCCAGCACACACAAAAATAAAATTTGCAATGTCTGGTGTCAAATAAAAGATTACCAGGAATTCAAAGAACTAGGAAATTAAGATCCATAACAAATAGAATAATCAACCAATCAAAACCAATGTGGAAGTGACATAGATACTGGAATTAACAAAGATATTAAAAAAGTTATCCTAACTGTATCTAAGATGTTAAAAAAATTGAGACAGAAAATACGAAAACACCCAAATCAAACTTCTACAGGTGAAAACTTTAATGTCTGAAATGAAAAATGCCCTAGATAGGATTAACAAAATTAGATACTAATGAAGATAAGTTAACAAACTTGTAGACACATTTAAAGAAACTGTCAATAATGAAATACACAGAGCAAAAACAACTTATAAAAATGAAAGTAATATCAGGGAGCTGTGGGACAACTTCAAGTGCATGTCATTTCAGCCTCCAAAGAAGAGGAGTGAAGGAAGGAAAATATTTGAAGAAATAATGACTGATAATTTCTAAATTTAATGCAATCCTAGAAGCTCAACAAACCTCAAGAACAAGAAAAATAAGGAAAAACCACATGAAGGTATGTCATAATCACTTTGGTTAAAACCAAATGATAAAGAGAAAAACGTTAGAAGCTGCAAGACATAAAAGACTCAGTACATACAGAAGCATAAAGATAAGAATGACAACAGATTTATAGCAGAAACAATGCTAGCTATAAGACAGTGGAACATCTTAAGAGAATTAAAAGAAAAAAACTGGCAACATAGGATTTGATATGCAGTGAAGATATTTCAAATAATAAGGCAAGATTTCAAAACCAAAAGAATCCAGCAGATCTGCACTAAAAGTAATGTTAGAGGAAATCCTTTAGGCAGAAGGAAAATGAGACCAGATAGAAATCTGGATGCATACAGAAGAATGAGGAGCTGTGGAAATCAAACTGCATAGGTAAATGTATGAGATTTTTTTTGGTATTATCTAAGCCTTTTAAAAATAATTGACTATTTAGGGGTGCCTGGGTGGCTCAGTCGTTAAGCATCTGCCTTTGGCTCAGGTCATGATCTCAGGGTCCTGGGATCAAGCCCCGCATCGGGCTCCCTGCTCAGCCAGGATCCTGCTTCTCCCTCTCCCACTCCCCCTGCTTGTGTTCCCTCTCTAGCTGTCTCTCTCTCTGTGTCAAATAAATAAATAAAATCTTTTTAAAAAAATAAAAAAAAAAAATTGACTGTTTAAAGCAAAAATAACAAAAATGTCCAGTAAGATCTATAGCATATGTAAAAGCAAAAAAATAACTGGACTATTTAGACTCTTTACATATAATGAGATTACTGTGATAAGTTTAAGACTATCATCTTGCTTTTCAATTTGTCCCTTTTGTTTTTTTGTTCCTCTTTCCCCCCATTTTTGCCTTCTTTTGGACTCCTTGACACTGATGCAAATGAGGATGAGTCCTATAACTGCCCCAACTTCTTGGAAAGTTTTCAGGTCATAGGATAGACAATAGAACCCACCAGAGCCATATGGCCTTCCTAAATTGAGGAGATAGAGCTGGGAGTCCAGAGAGGTGGCTGGTGATCACAAAGAAGAGTACCAGAGAGGAGAGAGATGCACATAAGAGAGAGCCCTAGAGATCTGTAGAGAATTGCACTCAAGTCCTTAGCTGGGAACCATCAGCTGCCAATATATCTGGTGGCCAGGTGAATAATATCTCAGCCTCAGTGATATACCACTGCATTTACTACAATGTCTTCAGGAAGTTACTTCTCTGAGTCTCAATTTTACCATCTAATAAATATTACCCATCTTCTAGGTTGTTGTAAGACCCAATGAGTTATCACATGCAAAATAGCTTAGAAAATGATAAAACGCTCATCATCATATTAATATGATGATGGTTTAAATTATATAACACACATTATTATGATGAATGTAACAGTTTCCAAATTGGGTGAGCACTCCCAGGCATGACTAGTCAGTCTGTTTTTAGTCAGCTTTCATTAAAAACCCTTTGTGAACAGAACATATTAACAAGCCTGTAGAGAGAAAAGAAACTGCAGTTTCTTACCATAATGTTAGCCAAGAAAATATACATAAAAAAGAAACTTTAATCAAAATATGAATTGAATAATATTATTGTACTTGATTCTACATATATTGTTGAAGGGCTAGACACTGGCTTGAGTAGTATGATAGGAGGTGGGTGGATTTAATCATTACTGATTTCATAAAGTACTTGAGTTTTGAGCTGGATTTTGAAGGATTAGAAAGATTATCCACTAAGGAGATGAAGGCAGTGGGCCTACCAAAAGGAATGGATGTAAAAGTTGGACATGGATGAGCTCTCATGGAAGAGAAGAGCAGTTTGAAGTGGGATTGAGAAGTCCTGGGCTCTGTCTCGAACTACCAAGCAGGAGACTCTGGAGCCTCATCTCCTCGTTGGCAAACCAGGCTTAAGGGAGATATAGATCATCTTGTCTGGCTCCAAAATTCCATGACTGAATTGTTTAAACATCTCTGGTGATTGTGAAAGCAGACATTTTCTTGGCCCAAGTGAGTTGAAACTGTGACATCTTAGGAAATGATAACACTCAAGATATTATGATGAGGGTGATGAGCCAGGATAGAGCCTGGAATCCACACAGAAGGAATTTAGGGCCATTTAAAGTTTGGGAGCAGGAAGATCATGATTAATCACCTCTGAGGTTTGAAAACTCTGGAAAACATATACTAGGCGGCATTCACCAATCCCAAGATAGAGTCTAGACAACTTATGGCTGAATGTCTTCTAAGTTTCATTCTTTCTATGTAATTATGTTTCTAATCAACACTAGAATATGATTAACAGAATTTCCTATTCTGGGTTAGGTGGGCCATGGTTTAAATATCTCAACACTTTTTCCAGAAGAAATCAGACTCACAAAATGAAAGTATCCAACCAACAGTTTATTGTGTAATAATCACACATCTGAACTCCCTCTTGACCTTTCCCTACATTGCTCTTTCACTGCCTCTCAACCTGGGGGCAGGAAGGAGGGTAGCAGTCAGACAAGAACACTTAAGAAGGAAGCAATTCGTATGTGTTTATGTAGGTCAATGATGCTACTGCAAAGGAATACAAAACCAGGCACCAGACTCTGGAAAGAGACTTTTTCCAATCTCATTTGGCCCCTCGGCGCTGCCTGAAATAGCGATTGTAGGCAGCGTTGTATCCATAAACCATGGCATAGCGTTCACAAAGCTTGAAGTCATCACAGGCTTCCCGATTGATCTCATAGGCAGGCTTGATGCTTTCTCTGATCCTAGAAAGTGGGGGCAGGGGGATGGGATGGAAAGAGGCCCAAAATGAGAAGCATAAATAGAGTAGGGGGAAAAAAAAAAGGAAAAGGGGAAAAAAAGAAAGAATAAGAAAATATGAGAGAGATCCCATTTATCCCCCAATATTAGAGGGAAAGGTGGAATGGGGACTTTTTTTTAGCGAAAATAGAAATTTTCTTTCTGTCCTCCTTTCCCTTCTCCCTCCCTCTGCTTTCTGGGTCTTTCACAAGCTAGTCTTCTTGAAATCCAGTTGTTTTCTCTATATTGTTTTTTAAATTCTATGATTTGGGGATACAATTAGAAATAATACATATGATTTAAAAAAACGGGTTTCTCATTCTGTTCAGATCAGGGGTGCTACATTGGGAAAAATTACCTCCCCTCATCAAGTTTTGTTACCCACCTCTCTTGGGCTTTAGCTCTCCATCTCAGTTGCGGGGATATAAAAGTATTAGCATTTCTCCTGTTAATGAAGGGATCTTAAAAGAAAAAATAAAAAATTGCAGTTTTAGGAAAGCAGTAGTTGGAGATATTTCCATGAATATTCCCTGACATAAGTATATTCGAAAACTCATTAAGTCATGCATTTCATGTAACTAGAGATCTTACAAAAGTCAGAGGGAAAGATAAAGCGGGTTTCATAAACTGCCTGATCAAAAGAAATCAGTATATGTTTTTTTAGAGATTTGTCACATAGGCCCCAGTTATTTTTTTTTATTTCGCCTATGGGCAATCGCTTTGCCTTTCTCAATTTGGTATTCCTGGTCAGTGTGTGTTTAATTCCTGTGAGGAGAACTTTTCTCTGTCCTGAGGACTTGTAAAGCATAACTTTAGATTACCAGAAATAGACTGTGTAAATATTATGAAAATAATGAACAAATTGAAAATGAGAGTGGTATGTTACTTCCTCCTATACTCAGTCTTTGTAAGTCCAGATACTCAATAGCATTCCACATGCTGACGACCGTGGTTTCCCAGCTGACTAGGCCTCTAATTCCCTACTTTGCCATTTGTCATTTTACTCCTTGTTTTCCATCTGTGTGGTTGATGTGGTGCCAGCTTAGAATTTCCAAATGCCTCCAACTCTGTTGAATGCAGCTTCAAGGCCATATTACACTATTTCAAGCTTCAACAATTGCTCATCTGGAGATTTTTATAGTCATTAGATTTTTAAATTTACTTTAGTTTTCCCAAAAGAGACCCCCTCTTTCCCTTCCCTATTTGACCTCCATATATTACCATTTTGTCAATTTAAGAATAGGAAGAGAGATTCTTTAAAGCATGAGATTTAAATAAGGAAGTCAAATGTTTACTTACTAATTTCATAGGATTCCATGCTTTCATGAGATTCTGGAATAAAAAAAGATTCATTTGATTGTTATTTATCACACATGGCAACGGTCTAAATTTAGGGAAGGAAGGAGAGAAAAGAGTCAAAAAGATGTGAAGAATATAGTGAGCAGTGTGATTATTACAAATTTCCGGCATTAGGATTTATGAATTGTTTCTCTAGCTCTGTCCTTGGTGTAGAGATCTTTACACTTTAGTTTTTTCTGTTGTTGAAGGAACCAGTGGTTAAAAGTTAAAAGTGGTCTTGGTTAAAAGTTCCCAAGGGCTACGAGGTCTTCAGGCTAGTGAAATAAGATAATTTAAGTGCTACACACAGATTTCCAGAGAGGCTTCTTCTCTGATTCATTTGAGACCTGTCCAAGAGCAGGGTTGAGAAAGAGACAGAGGGGTCCAAAAAATAGCCCAGGTCCTCCAGGCAGTGTGGGGAGATGGTCAGCTGGGCTCTACCAGGATAGGTCTCAAAGAGGTTCCTAAAGGCTCTTAGGAACCTGTATGAACTTGGCAGCCACAGAAACCACTGGCTCCAGCTGACAACTCCCACTGGGCTGCAGCCAGTTCAGAGGAAAAACTGAGCTGGTGCCAAAGCAAAAGTTTTCTTCTTTCTACCACTTTCCTGTGCATAGTAGGTAAATTTGGCAATAAGAGGTTTGTATTTGTAAGCAAGTGATTTTATTTCAAAAATTAAAAAGGAGATGAAAACACCAAATCCTCTGATACAGAAACCATGTGAATAATTTCAAGAGTCAGAAGAAAAGTACTAATGGTTGTTAATACAATTGAGGTTTAAGGGCATCTAAATATCCAGATAATTGAAGCGTAAGACAGACTGAAACTAATCTTACTTCAGTTTTTCTTTCGTAAGCTTTGAACAGACACGGATCTAGTTAACAACGGAGAGAAACCAGGTGGAATTTATCTTTTGACAATCGAAATTATACAATCCGTTTTTTCTCTGAGATTCTTTAAATGCGAAACTCTATTTTTTTTTTAAGGTTTTTATTTATTTGACAGAGAGAAAGACAGCCAGAGAGGGAACACAAGCAGGGGGAGTGGGAGAGGGAGAAGCAGGCTTCCCGCGGAGCAGGGAGCCTGATGTGGGGCTCGATCCCAGGACCCTGGGATCATGACCTGAGCCGAAGGCAGACGCTTAAGGACTGAGCCACCCAGGCGCCCCCGAAACTCTATTTTTAAATTAATTCACTGAACAAATGTAGGAAGTTCATGAGATTGTCCTGTCCCTGCAGAGGGCTAAACTTAACACTTCATGTGAAAACTGATTTTCTTAAAGGTGAGTGATTTCACTAATACCTTTAACCAAATTGTTACAGAGTATAAATAAACATCCCCAAAAATGGGAACTCAGGGGGCTGGGAATTTGATATCTTCTTTCTGTAACAGCAAAGTTTCTAGGTGTATAGCGACTTACCATAGACAGGACCTGCTTGTTAAGTTGCCTACAGAAATCTGGATATTTCGGATGTGAAGAAGACTTGATGGGACAAATCAGTGTCCACGGGGCTTGGGAAATGTTAAATTGATGGTACTTTAAGATTCTATTAGAGAGAGGGGGGAGAAGAGGAGGAGGGAGGGAAAAAAAATCAAACTGAAATCAGAGGCAGAAGAGAAAACCTAGAAAAGTGGCAGGAGAAAGGTTTCTCACCATAGCACAGAGCTGCCATAGCCCAGGCAGCCAGAAGGCAGGGAAGGAGCAGGCTCTTCATGGTCTCTCTGTGTCCCGTGGGTTGGTCTCACTGGCTTTTGTGGCAGCAGAGGGGAGAGAGGCTCCTGCAGGCTGTTCGTGAAAGGCTGTGGAGATTTTATAAGAACGAGAGCAGCTGAAAGGGGAGGAAGCAGTGGGAGGGGGCCAGAGAAGGTGGAGACTGGTTGGCCCTAAACTAGCACTGGGACTTTTCCCAAATCCTCATTCCTTCCAGATATTATCTACTCTGGGTGGGCAGTTTTCCCTCACTCCTGGACCAGACGGTGCTATAGCAGGATGGTGCCCTGCTACAGACGTGGCCGCCCTAGGTTTGGGGCCAGACCTGGGCAAAAGTCCACAGAAAAGGGAGTTGCCACAAACACGTGTTTGCCTTTCTAATTCCTTCTCCGATCCACTCTCCTGGCCCTGACTGCAGGTCTGGTGTGCAGACAGAGCTGAAGTGTTCCGCTTGCTCCCCTGATGGATGGATGAGCAAAGGACTTCGCTTCATAAACTGGTTCTAATGTAGACTTATTTTCCCAGTAGGGTTGAACTAACAGTCCTGGACCAATTGCATATGTGCCCAGTGATATGCAACTTTTGCGTTTTTTCCAAGTGCTCAGCAGGGCAGAGATGTTCAGTGACGCCCTGAGTTCTGTTTCCTCAATTGGCTCCATCGTAACTTGCCCATCCAGTTTTGTGTCTTGAGTCCAATCCTGTGCCCCAAAGCCCTCTTAGGCTGGATGTCACTGATCTAAAGTGCAGCAAAAATAAAAGGGTAGCTATCTCTCATTTTCTGAAGGCATTGTCCTGATAATGAACTAATTCAATATGCTCTTAGTGAGCGAAAGATGAGAGGCAAGGAAGTGTGCTGGGTGCTGTGGGGAGATCTAGAGACAAACAAGACACGTCCCTAAGGGGGTAAGTAATAGCTACTTACTATATTCATTTTGTGCTTTAGCTGCCATGTGTCCTCAAACATAGATTTTTCACAAACACACACTTCCATTATACCATTATACCCTCAGTAGCAGAAGTGCTGTTTCTTTTCTTGCAGGAGGAGGATTGTAATTTGGTGCCTCTGGTTATCTTGTAGACAGAGCTTTTTTTTTCTTCTTCTTCTTCTTGGACAATCAGAAAACCTTTACTATCAAGATGTGTCTCGGCTGTCTGGTACCCCAGAGTCCTCTTGGCAAACAGAGAGGCCTGAGTCACAGAGCAGCAGACTGTAGATGAGCTAAAGCTGCAGGACCACTCACTTGGCTGGAACAGCAAAAGGGTTGGCTTGGGAGTAGGTGGGTATAGTTTTCAATAATAATTTATTTCAAGGAACAGTGATGGACAACTAGGTGAAGCCACATGCCTCATTCTTTTTGTCTTTTTGGGGTGCACTTTCCCTCCCAGCCTCCACCTTCTGAAGAGCTTTTATAAATACTAAAGGATTTCCTGTTAAAGGAAATAGTTCGCAATCCTTGTAATCGGAAGGATTCATGAGTTGTGAAGGACCAATAAGTGTCAGGGTTTCCCCTCCAGATTTTGTCATATCGAGAGATATATTCTTTGTGATAAAATCCTAAAGACGACCTCAAAAAGAAGACAATATATGTTCATCCCTGATAAATTCATCCATTGTGATTTCCAGTCACAAGATTGGTGGTTGTCTTCTTCTTTAAATCATAAACTTGCTCTCAGGATTGGCTTCAGTGCCCTTTTTCCAAGATAAATCATCCAAATCATTATATTTGCAAAAGCCAGTTTACTACGTTGCATTTACTACATTTACTACATTGCTTGTTTTGGGAAAACAAGCTAGCTGTGGCTTGTTCATGTAGCATTTTATATGTACTAAACTCCGTTACTAACCCCCAATTTATATGAAATGAAGCAAGTTTGGTTTCAGTGTTTTATCCCTAAAATGAGTAGGATACTTCGCCTCTCCCACCCTATCTCCGGAATTAGAGAAGTCTCTCTTTTCCAGCTACAAACATGTGCTTTGTGATGTACGTTAACTTGGTCTTTTCTGGCCAGATTCCGCATGTCTCCTCCACTCCCCAAGTTCAGATGAAAGCTGTGCTCTGTCTGCCTTCTGACATTGCAGTTGTTTATTCTTACACTCTCTGAACCCAAGTGTCAAAATCTTACACTTCTCTTTCCAACATAAGCTTCCACCTTTCTTCACAAGTTGTTTTCATCACTGCTTCCACTGGCTTCCCTAAACTTTTTTTTTTTTTTTTAAGATTTTATTTATTTGACAGAGAGAGAGAGAGAGCACAAGCAGTGGGGGAGGGACAGAGGGAGAGGGAGAAGCAGACTCCCTGCTGAGCAGGGAGCCCAATGAGGGACTGGATCCCAGGACCCTGGGATCATGACCTGAGCCAAAGGCAGATGCTCAACCGACTGAGCCACCCAGGTGCCCCTTCCCTAAACTTTCCTTATCATCTTGCTTTTTGCAAGGCTAACACTTTCTGTTGGAAACTGTCTCCCTCTCACCAGTCACTTATCTTCCCTTTCCCCTGTTTTCCATATATTTATGGGTTCTCCTATGCTAAATACCATTTTTATATAATTTATAGCAATTAATAACATGTGTGAAAACTCAGAGCTCTTCTTTTTCTCTTCTCCCACCCACCACTCCCTGTCTCAAAGATAATTTTGCATGCGCCGACTCCAGTCATGTGTTTTTATGAAGAGGATCAGACTAACTCGATGGGGGCTTTGTATTGGAAAGGGTAGAGATTGACCTGTCAGAAAAAAGAGAGAGAGAGAAAAAAAACGGAGGTAGAAAAAGGTGGAAGGAGAGAAATGAGGAGGCCTTATAGATTTGGTTTGCTGGATGGGAGAGGTTTGGGTAGATAGAGATTGAGTTGTAGAAAGAAAAGCTTTGAGGCTGCTGTAAGACCTGAGACGTTGAAAATGAGACAGGGGAAAAGACAAATAAGAGCTGTTTTGGTTATGAATAGACTTGTTTGAGGTTGTAAAAGATTGAGAATTGCCAGAAAATATTAAAATTGTTTTTAATTAATGTTGGTTGGTAGGGGTTTTTTGAGAGAGAGAGAGAGTGCGCATGCGCTTGTGTGAGAGCTGACTGAGCCACCCAGGTGCCCCTAATTTGTATTTTCTTAATTGAACTATCTTGTAAAGACTAGACCACATGAAATTCCAATTTATATTTGGATTTTAGATAATTATGAAAGATATTTGTATAGATATTTCCGCCTAGCTAAAGAGGAATATTCTTTAGTGGAGAGACTATTTGCAGATACTCCCAGGAGTGACGACAAAGGGATTGGAGAGACAGTGACATGATTGGCAGTGTTTTCAGACTCCCCGGGAATCTCTGCATGGGAGATTGGAGCATGGTATAACCCAGGCAACAGAATCCACAGAACAATACAGGATCTCCTCTTCCACCTGCCCTTAGGAGGGAAAGAGAAGCACGAGAATGCCCTCTAGGGCCAGAAATAGCCTCATGTTTTAGTCATTCTTTCATCCATCCAGCCATCCATCCCATCATCAGTCCATTTAACAAATGTATCAAACATCTTCTATGTGCCGACTCTAAACTGGAAATAGAATGGAGAAAAATATACAGATAGGGACCCTACTCTCAGGAATCAAGCATGATCTTAGATCATAAATTTAATTAGTGTGTCTTCTTTAAAAATTTGTTTAGGCAGCCAACTGGGCCTAGAGAAGTCTAAGTGATTTGCTTTCTCATTGGACTGACTTTTTCTGGGTACTCAGGAGCATCTTTATTTGCAGAACATTGTAGAAAGCACTAATGACAAGGTCAGATAATTCTGAGTTCAGGGAAAGAATGGAGGAGAGGGAAGGTTGGCAGACCTGCCAGGAATTATTGTGAGGAGAAGCTTTTCAGAAAAGTATGTGCTGGCGGACATACTAAAAGAATTATCCCTTTTCTATAGTATTTCTGTGACTAAACCCATAACATCCTAATAATAAAGTTAACATATTTCCCACAATTCTATACCCTCTGTCCATCCTTGCTTATCCATTCTTTCTTTTTCAGACTACTAGATATTTTGTCTCCTTGAGGAATTTTCCTGGCTCCAGTCAGACTTCCGTTTTTTTTTTTTTTTCCTGTTCCATGAGATTCCACTTTATTTACAGAATGTTGGTTTTATGAGTTCACAGTATTATTTTACTGACAGCACTAAAACCCTTAGTCTTGCCATTAAAGAAAAAGGCAAAGGGGAGAAGAGTTAGGAAGTACCAGCCCTGAACATAAAAACAAACATCTCTTTCTAGGACAATGAAACGAGAGACAGAAACCTAGCCAGGTTCCTAGGATAGTGCTGACCTCTTAGTTCTGTCTTTTTAAGGGAAGCCCCTTGAGTGGATCCTACATCTCAGAATCCTTTCCTTTTTAAATTTTATTTATTTATTTGACAAAGAGAGCACAAGCAGGGGGAGAGGCAGAGGGAAAGGGAGAAGCAGACTCCCCACTGAGCAGGGAGCCCAAACTGGGGCTCGATCCCAGGATCATGACCTGAGCCGAAGGCAGACGCTTAACCAACTGAGCCACCCAGATGCCCCCACATCTCAGATTCCTTAACTGACATAGCTTCCCAAGCCTGAATCCCTCAGTCCTTTCTTAATTTGTCTCAGCTGAACTAAGTGAAAATAAGTGCTTGTCAAGCTGAGGTATGGGAGGGACATCTAGGGAATCCTGGGGAGAAATGTCTGGGGAAATGCAGAGAAGCCTGGATAGTAAATAAACTGGGCTCCTGGTTGGGAGTAGCTGCCACATTTTTTTTTTTCCCTTCCCATATAGATCAACTCCTCTACCCTTTTCCTGTCCATTAAAAGCTTCAACTTTTAAATAAGATAGCAAATGTGAAATAATAATTATACAACTATCCAAGTAATATCATCATGTATCATATAGGTACTATGATAAACACTTTTTATTCATTATGTTATTTACTTCTCATAATAATCCTACAAACGGAGTATAATTACCCATATGTTATATATGAGAAAATTAGGGCTCAAAGAGGTTATGTATTTTTTCCAAGGTCACATAGTAACTAAATCGCAAAGGGCTATTTGATTTCACAGAGACACAGGGATATATGACTTGAATCACTGATACAACCACACACTGTTCCCCAAGGTTCTGACAATTGTTTAAAGAAGTCTGTGATTGTGTCTACAGGGAGTGCTGAGCCTAAAGTTTCAGAGATAAAGATAAAATTATAAAAATATATACATATTTAAAATGCTAATTTCTTCAACATCTTTTGAAATAGAATAATAGGAATTAAAGATCTGCCTTTTGCCCCTTACACCCAGGTAGTTAAATGACTTACAAAACCAGAGAAAGGGATGAATTTGGTATTCAAACTCGAGTCCCCCATTTGTTTGTTTATCCAGTACTGTGCATACTAAATTGTCTGTCCAAAGAAGCTCCAACTCAAATATGTTGCTTTCTAAAGCCTTTCAGCTTACTTTAGACATCACCACGTCTACGAACACCCATGTTTGCTGACTGTTAGCTGACACTGACTCTAGTTTGGTTTAAGAATACCGTCTCTGTAGTGTCTAAAAGTCCATTTCTATAGTTACTTAGACCCCAAACGAAACTGGACTCTAAGCTCAATGTATGGCCTGCTCCTTCAACTCAAAGCAAAATGGAGAACAGGTTCTCCTGTCTTGGCTGGACATGAAGTTAGGAAAGGTTGGCCATTTACTCATTAGACTCTCGCTGCTGGTTCTCAGTGAGCTGTGAGGTTAAAGTCTGGGGAATTTCTCCCACAGCACCATGGCAAGCGGTCCTTTTCGAGGAGGGGAAGGAGCCCTTTCAGATCTCTTCTACTGTCATCCCACACCCGCCACGTCCTTGTATTCACCTTTCATTATTCCAACTCACCAACAGAAAATACCCCTTCCTACGTTCAGGAAATGTATGACAGCAAGCAAGGGACTCCAGTAATTTGTAGGAGTTGAAGAAGGTATTTGAAGAAGACTCACAGAACAGGAGACTCGAAATTAGGACTGGTGAGCTGGGATATGGGAGGAATGAGTTGATGTCTCCATCAGTGAGGTGGAAGAACAGGAGTTAGCTAATATTTGTCAAGACATGAAGGGAAGGGAGAGGATGATAGCTTTGCTCATCAATCACAGTATACAAGAACTTGAGAGCACAGTTATAAGTTGTAAGATGTATTTTGGAGGAAGATAAGACAAGAGCTGTAAATGACAACAAGTGATTTAATAGAAATTTAGTAAGCATAACAACAACATTAGTTATTAAGAGAATTTAAAAAATGATTGACACTTTTAAATTTGACGTGAGAAATGAAACATGCTCTTTGAAATCCTTCAGTTAGAGATAGATGTCTGGATGGATCTTGTATAATCCAAAGGGACTTCATTTAAATGAAGATTTAAATCATTCTTAAAGTGATTTTAACTTTAGGTAACAGATTGACTAGAAGAAAATCTGGTAGCCAACTGCATGAACCAAACCTACGAAATTCCTTTGCACTTCAGCACTTTTCACTTGCTCTTCCATTGATCTCTCAGACAAAACAAACAGCAAATTGGGTGTGTGTGAGCATTTCCCATCCTTATTCCATTTTCGTATTCCCTCCATACTTTTGGCACCCTCTCAGACAAAAACTCATCACATAAACTAGAATGGACTCTAAAGAAAGGCTCTGTAGGAAGTGAAGAGCTCTTCTGGGTGAGGGATATGCTTTTCAGAATAAGAAAGCCTATGGAAACAGTCTAAGTGTCTGTTGACTGATGATATGGCATAGGGGCCCCTGGGTGGCTCAATTGTTAAGCGTCTGCCTTCAGCTCAGGTCATGATCCCAGTGTCCTGGCATCGAGCCCTGCATCGGGCTCCCTGCTCTGCGGGAAGCCTGCTTCTCTCTCTCCCGCCCCCCCTGCATGTGTTTCCTCTCTCGCTGTGTCTCTCCCTGTCAAATAAATAAATAAAATCTTTAAAAAAAAAAAGATGATATGGCATATACATAATGGAACATTATTCAGCCATAAAAACCATTTGTGACAACGTGAATGAAGCTGGAGGACATTATAATAAATCAAATCAGCCAGAGGCAGAGAGACAAATACTGTATGATATCACTTATATGTGGAGCCTAAAAAAGTTGAACTCACAGGAACAGAGAATGGAATATACTGTATTGTATACTTGAACTAATTCAAGGTCAAGTTGCTAAGAGATCTTTAGTGTTCTTACTGCACTAAAAAAAAAGATAACCATGGGAGGTGATGGATACATGGTAATCATTTCACAAGGTATATGCATATCAAACCATCACATCTCAAATATATACAATTTTTGTCAATTATACCTCAGTAAAACTAAAAAAAAAAAGCCTGGATTTGGATTTTGGTTCTGCCACTTAACTCCTTGTGTGACATTCGGTAAGTTAAAATTCCTGAGCCTCGGGTGCCTGGGTGGCTCAGTTGGTTAAGCGACTGCCTTCGGCTCAGGTCATGATCCTGGAGTCCCGGGATCGAGTCCCGCATTGGGCTCCCTGCTCATCAGGGAGTCTGCTTCTCCTTCTGACCCTCCCCCCTCTCATGCTCTCTCTGTATCTCATTCTCTCTCTCAAATAAATAAATAAAATCTTAAAAAAAAATTATAAAAATTCCTGAGCCTCACATTTCTCAGTGACACAATAATGGATTATAAAACCTGACTCACAGGACTGTTGGATGGATTAAACAAGACAATAAATGTAAAGAAAAAAAAGAAGACAATAAATGTAGAGCTCCTTGAGTAATGGCTGGCATGCAATGCTTTCAGAAAGATTGGTTTAACTCCATTGGTTCAGTGGTTCAGTTCATTTTCCCCAGCAGTTGAGGAATAGATCACTCAGGATGGCCAAAGCAGAGGCGTGAATGCAAAAAGTGGGAGTGACTGACTCAGCAAGATCTCCGATGGGAACCGAATTGGGAGTTGGCTGAGCTCAGTTTAATTCTGACACCGCCATGTAATGCCTATGTGACTTTTGAACAGATAGTTTAAATCTCTTTTCAAGCATGAGTTGGAATAGACTGGTATAATTTTGTGCTTCCAGATTATTTCATCCTTGAAGTAGATAAATAAGATAGAAAATTATTCTACAATTCGGCATTTGAATAGAACACTCTGGTCCTCATACTATTTTGCCAGTGATGCTTCCCGGGCTGACTCGTGTTTGGGTGTCAACCCCTGGGCCTGAAAACCGCTAATGAGGTGTCTTGCAAAAGTTCCATTCAAATAAACCACTGCCCGCCAGGAGGGCTTGTCAGCTGTTTCCCTGTGTAGTCAAATATCTTCCTACCTTTGCATTAGATGTGGATATGCTTTGAAATCTTTGGGACAAAAAAGAAGATTTTTTTCTTTTCTTTCTTTCTTTCTTTCTTTCTTTCTTTCTTTCTTTCTTTCTTTCTTTCTTTCTTTCTTTCTTTCTTTCTTTCTTTCTTCTTTCTTTCTTTCTTTTACCAGGGTTTGGTCAGTGAGAGAAAAATCTCATGGAAGAGATGTGTAATTCTGCAGTTTCTCTCCTTTGTTACATAATCTAGTCATTGCCAACCCTGGAATGGGATGACATTCAGAAAAAGAATATTTAGAGAGGACACAAAGGAAAAATTTCCAGGTTGATATGAGGGAGAGTATAGTGCAGAACATGCCTTTGCTGATCAAGCTACAAAATGAACAGGCTGCGAAATGAACAAGCTGAGAGATTGTTTTCACATCCGATTTCTCCCTGATTGCACCATGATGGAAAATAACGCAGTGAACTGTGGGTTGGGACGGCCTGCAGAAATCCAATTCGGCCCTGCCTGCTGGGGGCGTTCACCTAAGCAGTCCTATAACCAGTGCTTATCTGAATCTTGGTGGCCTCACCCTGACCCTGTTTCTTCCAATTCATCATTCTCTGTGTTTCCTGTCTTTCTCATAATCTTAGATTATTTATTTCCTGTCCCTAGGGAATTTGGAAAGATACTTTTTTTTTTTTAAGATTTTATTTATTTATTTGACAGAGAGAGAGAGACACAGCAAGAGAGGGAACACAAGCAGGGGGAGTGGGAGAGGGAGAAGCAGGCTTCCCGCGGAGCAGGGAGCCCCATGTGGGACTCTACCCCAGGAACCATGGCATCATGACTTGAGCCGAAGGCAAACGCTTAATGATTGAGCCACCCGGGCGCCCTTGGAAAGAGACTTTTATTTTGTTGAGGGAATGAAAGGACTTTTCACTGGAGTTCTTCCTCTGGCTTTGGGTAGGAGAAAACGAGTGGGTGCCAAGAACGGGATCCAAAGGAAAGGGAGATAAACTGAAAAAAAAAAAAAAGGGAAAAACAAATAAAACCCAAGATGTAATGGAGTTTTTTGTTTTGTTTTGGGAGAGCAGTAGAAGGGCAGGTAAAATGGATAGGAGCTGGGGTGTGGGATTAGTAATGATGAGAGTTGGGTGTGAACACTTGTCTTGCTCTTCCTCCAGACTTTGGGGTCTTTGAGGTTAGCCTCTGGATCTTATTCATCTTTAAAACATACAACAGTGGCTGCCACTGCTTGGATGAAGCCAATACCCCTCTCACATGGGTCCCCAGTTCTCTGGTGACATAAAACAGTGGACAAGAACTTGGGCTTTGGAGTCGATGGGACAGAATGTGAATTCTGCTCCATCACTTAGGGATCTCTGCCATTTCCCTAGTTCTCATTTTATTTATCTAAAAAAAAAAAAATGGAAGTGATCATGGAAAGTAGCTTATACAGTTGTAATGAGGATTAAATGAAATAATGCATGTGAACATCTAAACTGGCATAGTGCCTGCATATAGTAAATATACCATGAAAGTAACTATTATTATTATTATTTCAAACTAGCTTTGTGACTCTGAATAAGTCATCTCCTCACTGTAGCATGTGAGGGATGACAATTGTTCCATAAACTGTGGTAAAGATTTAATGAGATAGTGCTTGTAAAATACTCCATGTCTGTGATATAGTAGTTGGTCATTAAATGTTTGTTTCCTTCCCTCTACTCCTGATTGTCTTTTCCATTCTTTCTTTCACTATTTCCCTGCATATAACCAATACTCTAGTCAAATGGAACAACTTGTTCCTCAATGTTTGCTATCACATCTTTGCTCATTTGTTTACTCTCTTTTTTGGGCTTTTCTGTCTCTGTCTCTAGGAAACTTGGGCATCTTTGGAAGCTTATCTCAAAAACCGCTGACTTCATGAGATGGATTACTTAAGTTAGCTTCCAATGGGCTCTTTTTCTCTCCTTTAAACACTCCCTTGATACTCTGTTTTATTTCTTTATTACTATGTATCTTCCTTTTTGAGTTACAGGCATTTCTGTTCTCCATCTTGCTATTTACCCTCTCCCCAGCTGTTGAGGGTACAATCACTGGTCTCCAGACAACATTCATCCACCAGACTCTACCTCGTTATCTAGGAAACTATCATTTCTAGAAGATCGAAATCTTTCTGAAAGAAGAAAGAATTCTCTTGCTGAATTCACGCATTGAGTTAAATGTCTCTCGTATGTTCTCACAGTAACCCTTGGATACCCTTTCATAAATCTTATCTGATTTGATTACAGAAGACTGAAATTGTCTCTTTATATGACTGTGTTCTACACTGAATTTTAAGCTTCTCAAAGGAAGTCAGGGTTTGTATTTTATTCATTTTTGTAGCCCTAGTCCTGTGCATGTCATCTTGTCAGCAAACCTAGTATAGTGCTTGAAAAACCATAAGAGCTCAATCAAGTTGCCCTTAACAATCCACTCCAACAGTCTCATAACACATACTCAGAATATCCCTACCCTTTAATTAAAATATAAATTTAATTCTTGTGAAGACAAGAAATTGATCTAATTTGAAACATGAAATAATTATACAGTATGCTAAGAAAAAAAGGGAAAATGCGATTTCACTCCTATTTTTTCTACCTTCACGTTATGTAGCAATCCAATGATTGAATTAGTTGATTATTGTCTTTATGAAATAGCAGTATTCCTGAAAGGTTTCCAGATAATAACATTATAAAATTAAATTACAGCATAAACACGTGAAAAAGTATATTCTTTCTTAAAGGGAAGTCACTTGAAAAGCAAGAATTCCTCCGGAAGAATAAAATAAATAATGTACCCTGGCTGTGTGTGAAATGTAAGCTCTGCCCTTATGGGCTTTTCCTTCTAAATCTTTACACATTAATCTATTGGACTTGAACTGCACTTGCAACATGAGATCAAATAAAGAAACTGACTCCATGTTACAGCAGCAGATGCTTGCCAATTATGGAGATAAGAAGTTCGATGGAAAGAAATCAAGAATATGCGAAAGATTGCCAAAGGGCAGAATTAATTAATTAATTAGTTAATTAAACGACCCTTTTCCCTAAATTAGAAATGAATAACATTTGTTAAATAGTATATCATTTCTTTCCTTTCTCCATTTTTTTTTTCTGGTTCGTCAAAACAAGCCTCTCATCTATGCCAAATAGCTTAAAACAAAGCACAATTTTTAGTTTGAAAAAGAAAAAGATGACTGACCTATCTATAATTAATATATAGAAAGTTAACTTGAAAAACAGAGAGAGTTGGGCTAGCCAAAAGCTTCTCCTCTACCTCGATAATGCAGATGTTTTATATTCACTGAACATTTTACTGAATAGTGAAAGGAAGACACTTTTGTACCATTTTCCCTTTTCCCAGAAGCTGCGCTGTATTTACTGGAATGAATTTCAGCGCTTTCTTCCCATTTTCAGATGACTGTGACATATGAACTTTCTCACAAGGTCAGCAAGCCAGAGCTGAAGGATTTGTGGGGATTTGTGTTTTGAGGCCAAAGATTCTTGGGAACAAGAAGAAACTGAGATACAGATATTGGCCATTCTCTAGGCTGTGTACTCTCCAGAAAAGCTGTTTTTAAAATACTTAATATTTTTTGTGCCAGAAAAAATGGACAATGGCGCAAAAGTAAAAATGTTCCTGGAATAACTGGAGGCTTTTGACCTTAGCTAGTCTGGCAACTTTAACTTGGATTTCTCGGCCCCCACATTTGATCTTCATATTGTGCTCTATACCTGGATTCACCCCTTCCGAGCCCAGGCACAGTTCATCTGGCTACGTTTTTTCCTGTGTAGGTTCAAAGATAAGTAAAAAAGCGGACTCACTGTTCTTTTGTTTCTCTGTCTCCCCAAACAAAAGCAACAACATAGGCTGTCATGAGTAGATTGTGCAAGGCTTACTTGTAGGAATGATTTCCATATGGTGTAAGATTAATTACTCAAACACAGGGCAGTTGAAGGACCCTAAGGCATTTTAAATGTCCTGAAAGAAAAGATCTAGCAAGGAAAAGATAGGGAGACATTTCAGTGATTCTCTAAATAAATGTATGCAGGTCATGACATGTAGCCTATTATTTAAACTCTCTAAGCCTTAAATTATGTTTTTTTTTTTAAGATTTTATTTATTTATTTGTCTGAGAGAGAGAGAGAGAGAGGGAGGGGAGGGACAAACACGGGGAGGGAGAAGCCTACTCCCTGCTGATCAAGGAGCCCAATGTGGGACTCGATCCCAGGACTCTGGGATCATGACCTGAGCTGAAGGGAGATGCTTAATGGACTGAGCCACACAGGCATCCCTTAAATTATGTGTTGTGGAAATTTTTTTTCTTTATTTTATTATATTTCATTTCAATATATATTTCATGACACAAAGGAAGTTTCAGAATCAAAGTACTGATATTATAGATAGGCTACATTTTCTGATTATGATCCAGTAAAATTAGAATTTAACGTGAAAATGATAGCTAAAAAAACTGAAACATTTGGAAATTAAAAATATATTAGCAAATAATCCTTAGAAAAAATGAAATAAAGGATTAAAGGAAATAAAGCAATGCATTTTCCTCTCAGCACTACTTTGATGGGCTCTCACAAATTTTTATATGTAGTGCTCTCCTTATGATTCAGATCTAAGCATTGCTTTACATACATTAATCAGAAAAAAAGAAAAGTTGAAAACAAGTGAGCCAAGCATGCAACCCAAGTTGGAAAAAGAGCAAGAGAAACAACCTAAGAGAAAAAGGAACAAAGTAATAAGGATACAGTAAGAAATTGGGGAAATACAGAACCAAATATAATGTAGTAGATATGTATACAAACTTATTGTTTGAAAGATAAGTAAATAAGAGAAATATCTCTGCAAACACAAAAGTAGCAAACCCAAAACTGGCAAAAGAAGAAATAGAAAATTTGAACAGATCATTAAACATCAAAGAAACAAAATGGCATCCAAATACCTCCCCTCCAAAATACCCCCTGCACAGATGGCTTTCTAGTTCAGACATACAAATCTTTTGAGAAATAGTTTCTATCTTATACAAGTTGTTCTACAAAATTTTAAAAATGTTCAAGATATGTAGCTCATTTTATGAGACTAGTGAGCTCTTCATTGTAAAACCAGGTAAAAACTACTGAAGAAAACAACATTATTAGGCCTATTTTATGAAGGTGGATACTAGAATCCTAAATAAAATAGTAGTTAACATAGTCTGAAAAATACTAAAAAGTCTACATGCTGATCAAGTAGGTTTGTACTAGGAATGCAAGCATTTTTAACATTAGGAAATATATCAGTGTTATTCACCATAATAATAGATCAAAAGACAAAAATTGTGTCATTATCTCAATAGATGGAGAAAAACCAGCTGCCAATGTATATCTTTTAATTTATTTATATTTTATATATTAATTTTATATTTATTTATTTAGATAGAACTATAATATAAATTTTATATATAATTATAGGTATATATATCTTACTAAATTAGGGATAGATAGATTGGTAAAAGTTATATGCCAAAAACTCACAGCAAACATTCTTCTTAATGGAGTAAGTTAAAATGCATTTCCTTTAAAACTAAGGATAAGAAAAACACATTTATTGTTATCACTATTTGTCACAGGACTGGAAGGCCTGACCAATGTTACACAGAGAGAAAAGAAGTAAAACAAGAACTGAAAGGGAAGAGAAAGATAAATAACATTGTTTTGAGACAATATTATCTAAGAAACATAAAAATAATCATCCATTCAACAAACTATTAGAATCAGTGAGAGTTTAGCAAACTTGCCTATAAAAGATCAATTGAGAAAGTACCATTTCTTTACATCAGCAATAACTGAAAAAAATAATGAAAATAGAATACATTTCACAATATCAACAAGAACAGTTGGGTATCTTTGAATTAACTTAATCAAGAATACATAGACTCTTTATGAAGAAAATTCTAAGACTCCAACAAGACTGACGGAAGATAATCTGAATAGATGGAAATATCTTCCATGCCCCTGGATAAGATGGTTTCCCACCATAAAGATATCAATTTTCCTGAACTTAACCTATAAACTCAGGGCAATCCCAATAAAAATTCCAATTGTAAATTTTGAGACATCATAAAGATAATCTCTCAAGAATTTTACTTTTTATTTTTCACATTTAGATCTTTAATCCATCTGGAAATATTTTTGTTCTGGATGTAATAGTTCATCCTTTCCTCATTGGTTTGCAATGTTCTCAAGCTCCCATCAATGAGGAACTATTTCTAGTTTCTATATTCTGTTAGACAGCTGATTTCCCTGTGCCATAACAAGTCTTCCAATTTCCCAAGACATCTAGTAATTTTGCTCTCTAGAAGACTAAGTTTTCCCCTTTCCTTAAAATTATTTTGGCTATGCTTGGCTTTTTGGTTCTCCTATGATTTTTGATTAACTTGCCAAATTTTATTTAAAATTTTCTTGGAATTACATTTATATTCATTGAGTAATTTGGGAAGAAACGACATCTTTAGAAAATAAAATCACTCCATCCATGGCCATGACGTGTTTTAAAATTTCTTTAGTTGCTTTATATTTATTATAAAAAATTTTACATTTATTTTCTGCAAAGATCTTGCACATCTTTTGTTTGATTTATTATGACATTCAGTGTTTTTGTGGATAGAATTTTAAAAGTTACATTTATATATGTAATTTCTACTGGTGTATTTAGGAACACTGAGGATTTTTAAAAACCTGTATTTTATAACATGGTAATCATATAGAACTCCTATATTAATTTAAAATTTTTTTTCTATGGATTCCTTCAATTTTCTGTGTAGGAAAATATATAAACAGTAAATATTGACAATGCTGTTTTTGTATATTCCTTTCAAAAATATATTTTAGATATTTTGTTTGTTTTATTGCTTTGGTAGGAATGAGGTAGACAGTAGGTATCCTTACCTTGTTCTTAACTTGAAAGGAAATGCTTCTCGTGTTGCCCTTGATTATAATGTGATATATTTATAGATTTTTTAATGAGTATCCTTTATCAGGAGAAAAATGTTCTCTTCTAATCTTAATCTTCTAAGAGTTATTATTTTTAAAACCAAGGGGGTGTTAAATTATATCTAATATTTTTTCATCTGTTGTAATATCACTGTTTTTCTCCCCACTAATCTCTCAACATGGTGAGTTACAATAATAGATTTTCTAATGTTGGCCCCACTAAATTATTTCGGTTTCCTTGATTATTAAAAGGTTTTAATGCCAATTAAGTTATTCCCATAATTAGTCACTGTTATCATTAATATTTTATACAACAAATGTTTGTTTTGACTTACACATTTGTTTACCAAACCCCTTGCATTTAATTTCTGAAGTAAATCCATTACCAACAAGTTACAGTATTTGTCTAAAAATATATTTATTTGGGGGCACCTGGGTGGCTCAGTTGGTTAAGCGATTGACTCTTGATTTCAGCTCAGGTCATGATCTTGGGGTCATAACGTCAAGCACTGTGTGGAGCCTGCTTATTCCTCTCTCTCTGCTTCCAGCACCCCCACCCTCCCAGGCTCAAATAAATAAATAAATAAGTAAATAAGTAAGTACATAAATAAAATGAATCTAAGAATATATTTATTTTGTCCTTCCTCTGAAGTGATAGTTTACCTAGAAATAAAAATTTTTGTTTGAAATTTGCTTTCCTTAGTACTTTCAAAATGTTTTTCCATTGTCTTCCAGTTTCTTCTGATACTATTGCAAAATCTGAGGTCAGTCTAACAGTTGCCTTCTCTCTTCAGTGATTTTAAGATTTTTCTCCTAATTCTTTGGTGTTCCATGTTTTGCTAGGATATGGGTAGCTCTGGCTAAGTTTCTATTTACATGGCTCAGGACTGTGCTTCTGTAATGTGATGAATTCGTGTCTTTCTTCAATTTGTGCATTTTCAAAGACATTATTTCTTCAAATATTGCCTCTGCCACACTTTTCTTTAATGCCTCTTTCTTCAACTTTTACTAATTTGTGTTGGACCTTTTCATTTTAGCCTCCATGTGTCTTAATACTCTTTCATACTGAATTCTGAGTAGTTTGCTAAAATATTTTCTCCTATTCACTAATTTTCTCTTCTTGATTTTTATGTCTGTTGATGAGTTCCCTCATATATTTTGTGTCTCTGGATAATGAGTTTATCTTATTTGGGCTGCTATTTGTGGGAATCCTAAACAACCAACTCATTAGATTATCTGTCCAGAATTGTTCTACTTTTAATGAAAGTGCCCAAGGGGGCAGAATTTTGTGCTAATTTATCAACTTGAGAGTTCTTGGACACAAAGTTCGTATATATTTAGAATTCAAATCCTTCCTCAGAGTAAGCTTAACTTTTTGATTTCTCATGGGAGACTTTTTTTTTTTTTTTTAAATGTGCAGATACCAACAAGCATCCATGTAATCTCTCTGTGCTGCTGGATAAATGTCTTTCTGGCCATTTATTGACTCATTTATCCAACAATATTTAATGCACATTAACTGTGTGCTACACAAAGTGCTAGATGCTGGCTACTTTCAATACAAAGGTGTACCTGCTACAGTTCTCAAAAGAACCCAGAATGTAAAATGGCTCAAGTTAGTCACTCAAATGTCACAGTAGCAAAAATGTGGGCACTCCTGCCTTTTTGAGACAGTAGAACCTCCTCAGGAGTTAGCCAGGTTCAGTCTGTGCCAGAGTATAGACACTACACTTCCTACTTCAGATTCCACAACCATGAAGTTGTGTTCGTTTGTTTTTAACACTTCTCAGTGGAATGAATGACTCATTGGCATGAGTCACCTTGGTCAGTCTGTGCTGCTCATTTCTCTAGCCTCTGAAAAGCCCCAAAGCTCAACCAAGCCTAGAATAATGGCCTCAACACTTTTTCCTGGTTCATAGATCTGCCATAGTGGGGTTTCACCATTTCAGCTGCTTAGAATATATAAAAAGGATAGAACCGGTATTAGAGGCTCATTCTTCAGTGAAGTGGTTACAAGGGTGAATACGAGATTAATCAGCTCCTTCCTCTGTCTACTCATTGTTAGTTTTACTCTACTCATTAAAATAGCAACAACAGGGGTGCCTGGGTGGCTAAGGCGGGTGAGTGGCTGACTCTTGATTTCGGCTCAGGTCATGGTCTCAGGGTCCTGGGATCGAGCCCCGTGGTTAACCCCTCAAAAGGTCCCCTGCTCGGTGGGGAGTCTGCTTCAGGATTGTCCCGCTCCCTCGGCCCCTCCCTCCCCCCTCTTGCTCTCTCTCTTTCTCTCTCAAATAAATAAATAAGTAAATAAATCTATAAACAACAACATAAACAGAGGATTACAGAGATGCATTCAACAAATATAATAATTTAACCACATATCTCACAGCCATTTTGGATGTCTGTTCCTCTCTCCATAGCTACCTCTCTAGGTATTCATTCCCACTTTCCAGTCATACATATTATTCTTAGACACTGACCACCCTCACACATTTATACTGACTTCTAATTATAGACATAATTTTCTTCTTCCCTGGGGCACAAACTAATTTTTGTGGCATGAGTTACTTCTTTTGAATTGAGTCATTAATTTTTTTTTTCATTTTAATGTGACATTCACTTTCATTCATATTTCAAACCATCTACTTATCAAACCGATACTATGTGTAGGTCCTGGTAAGAGAGGGGACAAACAGTAAACTAATTAAATAAATAGTTTCATTGGAGCCAGTGGTAAATGCTAAGAAAAAAATGGAAGGATTATAGGAATTGCTTTGAGGGTCTGCACCTATATACTGCAGCTCACTTATTCATATTTGAGTGTTCCTTTGGGTTAGCACACCCCCATCTACTCCCAACACATGCTTATCACAGTTTAGGGCTGTACTAATGAGCAAGAGGGATACATCTCTACCCTCTAGGACACATAGTCTTATTAAATGAGATAATCATGAAAAAGCATAATTATAAACTTTAATAAATATTATGAAGGAAAAGTACTTCAATTAAGAAAGTATGTGACAATGGATCCAGACTTGATTGAGGAGGTTAGGAAAAAATTTCTTGAAGAAGAATGTTTGGTCTGCAATTTGAGGTATAAAAAAGAGTTAAATGTATAAAGGGGGCAGTAAAAACAGGAGGAGAAAAACTGAGATACAGTAACTGTATACATTGTAAGGTGGAATGAGGCTTTGTGTGTTCAAAGGCACAAGATCTTAAGTGTTCTCACTGCACACACACACACACACACACAAAGGTAGCTATGTGAGGTGATGGATGAGCTAATTGACTATGGTAATCATTTCACAATGTGTATTTAAATCATCATCTTGGGCAACTTAAAAACACATTGTACAACCCAAATACATACAATTTTTATTTGTCAATCATACCTCAATAAAACTAGAAAAAAAAAAAGACACAAGGCTTGGGAATTAGGCAGGACCATGTGATTACTTGAGAGAGAGAGAGAGCACATGGTGCAGAGAGGCAGAGGGAGAGGGAAAGAGAATCTCAAGAAGACATCCCACTGAAAACAGAGCCTGATGTGGGCCTTGATTCCACGACCCTGAGATCACGACCTGAGCTGAAACCAAGAGTTGGACGTTTAACCGACTGTGCCACCCAGGTGCCCCCTAACATTTTGAAGTCTTAAAGCTAGTTGAAAACCACTGAAGCACTTTAAGAAGGAGGAGAGAGACATAATAAAATATTGTTTCAAAAACATGATTCTGGCTTCTGTGTAGAGAATAGCTTGAAAAGGAGCAAGAGTTAATGCAGGAAGATCAGTATGGGGGGCCATTGGAGTAGCCCAGTGCTGGGTGATGGTAGCTTAATCTAAGATGATGTTGAACAGAAGGAAAGGAGGAGGGATATAAAAGTTACTTCGAAGGTAATGTTGAACCAATAAATGTAGAGGTAAAGGTGTGGCATCAAATATGTGTCCTTTGTTTCTGGATTATACAAGTGTTGCTGATCTAGAGCAGTTTACAGCTTTAGGACGAAATGAACATGAGTTGAGATGTTTTTGTGATCTTCATATAGAGAGATCACATTACTCCTTACAGTGTAAGTATCTTACACCTTACACTGGGTGTAAGACCTAGTGTATTCTCAGGTCATGCCCATGGCCTGAGCATAACTGGGCAATACACAACCATGTAGTTGGTGTTCAGTGTCTGAGCTGAACTGGAAATGCAAATTTGGGAGTCATTAGCCCATATAAATGAAACACATTTATTTTTCAAAATAAATGAAAATACATTTCTCCCTAAATGGATTCCCACCTGCTCTCCTCCATAGAACAAGCTGCTTTTTACTCAGGGATGAATGAAGGAGATGAGTCTTGTTAAATCCTTTTGCTTACTATTTCCTAAATCCTTCATGAGTTATAATAATAAAACCAAACAATAAATATATTGTACAATACCAGCAAAATAGAGTTACACAGAGGGAGTTTAAACACACAAGTTCATCGGGATGATTTGCTCAGAGTAGGCGATCAATACATATTTGTTGTTTGACCAAGTCACACTAAAAATATTGCTAAATCATTTTTTTAACTATGGCTTATAGTTGGGTTTACTGTAAAAACAAAAAAAAAACCCCAAAAAACATGACTATGACCATAAATACTCCCCTGTAAGAAGACAAGAGAAAGCCCTTCCCACTCTGAAGAGGTTGACTTTGGCTACACAGTTCAAGTGACCGGGCATAACCTAAGACCCAAACTTTCAGTCTGTCACTTAGCGTTTGTTGGGCCATGGGCCTTCTCAGCTAATATAATTTGGCAAACACAAAGTGTTTTATGAGAAAGGCAATGTGGAAAGAACTCTATAATTTTGTAAAAGATTTTGCCAATGTTTTTAACCACTCATCTTCCCAAATGCTCTGCCTCAGTCCGATTAATTTACAAATATCTTGTATTTTCCATGTCTTTTTCCATTTCCTCTCTAGGGACCAAGTAGTCGGCATGAATCCTGGTGGTAAATAGCCTCATGGGATAAGGTTGAATAATCATCTGGATATACCAGAAAATTATGCTATTTATTGGCCAAGTTCAAATTACTATCAAGGAAAGGGAAGGCATGGGATAGAACCAGACGAACAATGTTAAATGTGTCCTAAGGTAGAGTTCCGGGCTGTACATGGAAAACGTAGCAAGAAGTCAAGAGATCTAGGTCTCTGAGCATCACGCAAGGATATGAGAATATAAAAAAGTTCCAGAATGTAGCTCTGAGTAAAGCAAGGGTGTTAGAAGTTTCTCCCACTGGGGCTGGGGCGTGGGTGTTTGAAGGCTCAGGATCATCTCGGACACCTGGGTCCCTTTGCCGCACATCACTCCCCTCTTGTAGAATGCTTTTCTCTCCCTTTGTCTATCTAAATCCTATCTGTCTCCTTTGGACCAGACCAAGTCCTATGTGACCTGTGATCACTGATACAGTATTTAATTGGCCTGAGAATAACCGGGCAAAAATCTATTTCCTAATAAAAATGCCAAGTCATTGCAGTATGTTTGTTTTAGGGGGTAAAGTTTGCAACCTTTTATGTGTCTTTAAGCATTTTGCTCTCATTTCCCCAACATTTTCAGAAAGTTTTTCTGAAATTTTTTTCTGGTTTTATTGCTTATAAACCTTTCTGAGAGTAAGAATCATGTTTTACTTATATTGCTTTATATGCTTTGTAATAATAATGGTAACAGGGACAGCTGGCTGGCTCAGTTTGTAGAACATGTGACACTTTTTTTTTTTTTTTTTGGAGCATGAGACTCTTCATCTTGCAGTCATAGGTTTGAGTCCCACATTGGGTGTAGAGATTACTTTAATAATAATAATAATAATAATACCTGTTATTTAGTATATTTGAGATACTTCATCCATATTGTTTCTAATTTTCATAAAGCCCTTCCAGGTATGCGTGTATCCCCAATTTGGGTTTGGAAAGGCTAACCTGCTCAAAGATAGAACCAGTAAATGCTGGAGCTGAGACCAAAACTCAGATTTGAGTTTTCCGTTATTCTAAGCTGCCTTTGAATATTTGTTGAATTGATTAACCTGAGTTGTTGGTTACAGAGTCTATGTCACCCATCTCCTAGAGCTTCTGTGGTTACCTATAGAGCTAGTATACACAGGAAGCAGAGAGAGAGAGAAATGTTAGATAGATGATAGATAGATAGATAGATAGATAGATAGATAGATAGATAGATAGGAAAGAAGAGGCCCACATTTTGTGCCTCCTCATTTCACATGGGAAAAACTCCAGTGTCTTTTTTCTTTTTTGGTTTTCATCTTTCTTTGTTTTTGCCTTCACTGTTCTTTTCCCTTTTTCTTGTTCACAAACATTTACTAAAAAAAAAAAAAAAAAAAAAGTTTTTTATATAATATTTCAAAACTTCCTCCCACCTCCCTGATTTAATTTTCCATCAGTAAAATGTCTAATCTACATGCATAATTTTCCAAAAGATCTTTAGGTAAATAGCTAAATTCCAAAAAGTTAATTTGTCCAGCAGGAGCTAATTTGTATGGTCTTCCTCAGGGTGATCGGGGATGGAAGAATATATATATATATATACATATATATATACACACACACACACACACACACACACACACACACACACACACACATAGAGAGAGAGAGTTTCTAAGAGAAGAAAATCAATAGGTTGTAGCAAATTTATTCTTGGAGGCAACTTAGCTAGTTTTCTACACTAAAAAGACAAACTCCGTGGAGTTTCTTTCTGACTGGTCACTGTCATAGGCTCATACATTCTCAGATTAGCATAGACGTGGTGGAAAGAAATGATTGACAACAGGTTTTTGGATGTATCCCAGAGATATCTAAACTATGTATTGAGTTCTCAGTGTATGCTATATGCTTATTTATTTATTTATTTATGTGTGAGAGAGAGAGCATGAGCAGGAGGGGCAGGGGGAGAGGGAGAGAGAATCTCAAGCAGACTCCGTGCTGAGTGTGGAGCCTGACTCGGGGCTTGATCCCACGACCCTGAGATCACGACCTGAGCTGAAACCAAGCATTTGATGCTCACCCGACTATGCACCCAGGCACTCCTATGCTATATGCTTTTAAAAGAAAGTTAGACATGTATGTAAATTTATAGGGGCAATAAGATATGATCACTGCTGTACTAATTGACACACACTTGTGTCATGTACTAGGGGAGCCCAGAGGTCCGAGGGAACCTCCAGAGAGACCCATTTGAGTGTGGCCCTTGGTGGCTAATGAGGGGCTGCCAACTAGGGAAGGTGCAGCAGATATTCTATGTAGAATGAATAGCTAGTACCTTAGTACAAACTAGTAGGGGGGTGGGGGGGGAAGGAAATCAAAGAAAGCTTGTGAAGTGTGTGTCTGCCCCTCAGGGATATTCCTCAGGGAATGGAATTGATGCTTGCTCTGTGCCAAGTGATGTTCCAAGTCCTTAACTTGTGCTATTTCATTTGATCTTCACAATAAACCTATGAGGTTAGTCTGTTATTCCCATTTTGCACTGTAGGAACTGAGACACAGGAATTAGGAAACTCATAAACACACACACAGTTAATATGTGGTAGGATCAGACTGTCTGACCCCAGAGCCTATGGGCTTAACTGCCATGATATATTGCCTTCTACCAGGCCCTTCCAAGTGTTTGTTGAAGAACTAGAAATAATTATTAGTATGGTTTCTTTTGCAGGTCACTTGTGAACCTCACTAATTATAAACCCCTATATTTTAATAGCACTTCACAAAATCCCTGAGGAGAAAAGGAAGAGGCAGATTCACAAGGAAAGGAAGACCTCTAAAAGGTGGAAGGGAGAGGACTGAATGCAAACTCAGTCCTGGATCTCGTTACAGAACCTGGGACAGGAAGTGATAAAGACCAGCATCCTTGGTTAAAGCTAGAAGGGCAGTGACTGCCAAAAAACATAGAGTGGGGGATGAAGATAAAAATGGGTCTCACTCACTGGGATTAATGTGACAGCTTTTATAAAAGGAAGATAAAAGATCCTACCAGGGTTCGGTTAATTAATTTCTTGTCATGTCCAAATTGTATTACTGTTAACTTCCCTTAAGAACTTCTTATATTCTTGTCATTATTATTCATGAAGTGGTCAGGTGTTCTTCAAGGATCTGGGACAATAATCACACAGTGGGGCCCCAGATTCCAAGGGCTTTGGGGAGCAGATTTGTGAGAAAAGAGTGAAAAGGAAACAAGGAGGATGTTTATTTTTAATAAAGAGACCCTGCCCTAACTTCCTGAACTCAAACCAGTCTAGACTTGTTTTTTTTCCATTTTACACAATGTCCGCAACAACAGAATAAATTTATTAAAACCAAACAAACTGGGGGTTGAGCTTTGGCACCGAAAGTCAGACGGAAATAGAACCAGCTGCTTTTGAGTTGAGTCTAATGACTGACTTTCAAACCAGTGGGAGATTGAGGCTGCATTGGCCTTAACTGAACCAAAGTTATTTTCATCATGAGGAGACAATGGGGAGGTAGAATGTCTGGCCTGGCGCCCAGGACACAAACTGGTCAGTTCTGCCCTCCTTTTCCTCCAATTTTCAAAACCCAGAATGCTGGAGTTTAAAAGAACCTTTACAGCCATTTCCTTCATCACCTCATTTTGTGCGGAGGAAACCGAGACTCTGAGGAGTCAGATGTCCTCTCATCTCCCCAGTAGCATTAGATTAGAACAGTGTGTCGCTACGCTACTGGATGGTACCTACAAATGAGGAGATTCCGTTTTGGCTCTTCTGCATTGGAAAGATAAACGTGGAAACAGTTCGGTTTGCACACATGAGCAGAAATTCAGAGTTGACTGTATTAACTGATACACTCTGTGTGGGAGGTTGTCCAGCTTCCTCCCCTCTCCTTAGCCTTGTGAGGTTACCATTAGTGGTGCCTCAGGGTCGGGACACAGGTGTGTGTGTGTGGGGGGGCGGTTTGTAGCGCCCTTGGCTCAGAGGAGTTTCTGGGTCCAGACCAGATTCGGTGTGTATTTTTACATCTCAGAATGGTTCCCCATTCCTCACGTCACGTTATCTTTGCTATCTATTTGCGAGGAGATAGAAAGGTAAAATTAACTCCATTTCACATGTTAAGGGAGTAGGAAAGTGAGGGAAAATGCTGGGAAAGGGAAAAATGAGACACAGTGATGTTCCCAAATTGAATGGAGAAGTCAGAACTGTTTCAGTTTTCCTAAGAGTAGGGCCACACTCTTCCACCATTCCCTCCGTTAGTATGATTTAGAGAACTTGTACGATACATGGATGCTGGGATGTACCTATGCTCCTAAGTTCATTTTTACAAAAGATGCTTCTACTTAATTTGCCACAACACGTTGGGCTAATTTTGAAGAGACATGTGGCATTTGGAACCCATATGCTACTTTTTTCCTTGATCCCATTATTTTAAAATTTAACTCTGTCTAAAGAGACAGATCCTTTCATTGGCCTCTTTGTGATGAACAGTACTCCATGCTAGACCCCTCTCATGGACAGTCATTTTCCTATGACACATTATAAGAGACTAGATGTCATTTTTTTTTTAAAGGTTTTATTTATTTATTTGATAGAGAAAGAGAGACAGCGAGAGACGGAACACAAGCAGGGGGAGGGGTAGAGGGAGAAGCAGGCTTCCCGCGGAGCAGGGAGCCCGATGCGGGGCTCGATCCCAGGACCCCGGGATCATGACCTGAGCCGAAGGCAGGCACTTAATGATTGAGCCACCCAGGCGCCCCAAGACTAGATGTCTTAAATAAACAGTCTCTTAAGTGCAGAGCAGAGAACTGATGGAAGAGATAGTTGCTTGGAGAAGTGACTTTTTCCTTAGAGTTCCCATTCCCTTGACATTTCTTCCCTTTCCTACAACGATGGCCATTTGGCTCCAATCTTAGATGCTTGATCTCTCTTGAGGAAAAAAAAATGAAGCCTTTAATCTTGATGGATTTTTTGGAATCTGTTTATTTAAGAGATGTGTCCTTTACAGAAACATGGTCAAGAATTTGAAGAGGTGCATGAGAAATTAATATTAGCTCTGCAAACAAAACAGCCTTTGCTGTGGTTTGGGTTCTATTCAGTTTTTGGTGACTAAGAACTGTAACTAATATATGTTCTCTTTCAAATGCTTCCCTTTTAAGATCCTGCTTGATGGTTATCACAGCTTTCCTCCTTCATTCATTCATTAGTTATCTCAAAGTCCTTTTAAGTTTATTCTTGAAATTTCTATCTCTTCTTGGAACTTGAAAACATTGTGCTTAAAACCAGACATTTGAGAACCATGTGGAAATTGTGTTGTGTGACTTACACTTTCCAGAAATCATTATGCTAAGACACTAAGATATAATTAGACTCACACAGATTGGAAAATGGTGAATTTCTCTTTCAAGACACCCTGAAGGACTTGAATATTCTGTAATTTAGGAAATTGGAAAATGAGAAGGTGGAAGGAGAACTAGAAGGTCATAAGCTGATGACAGTTCTAAAACTGTAGCCCTTAGTAAACTGCCATTTTAACACTTGGTCTGGCTTCCATAATTATATCCAGCCTTAACCTCACTGGCTACCATTCTTTCCCAAACACCAGCTCGCCCCAAGAGAGTAGTGACTCTTTGACCCTTAGCCCTCACCTTACAAATCAACATCACATTATTGGCCAGTACCATTCTTACGTTTCACAATCATGTAAATACCTTCCCACAAACTACCTGCCTCCTGTGAACACCCAATATTTCCACTTGTTGACTGTGGAAGTCTTCCCTTCTCCAGGCCTGGCATATCATTTGTGGTGTTAAAGGAAAAGAGCATGTGGAGTGACCAGAATGAGTCAACCCAAGAGAGGCTGCAGGTCTAAGGAGTTAAATCACAAGTAATCATTTCCTATCTTCATTCTGTGGCATGTTTGGCCAAGTGTGGTGGAGTGAGGGTTATTCATTCTGTGGCATGTTTGCCCAAGTGTGGTGGAACATCCTTTGGGACCAGTGAGAGTCTCATGATCCTGATGTAGAGTGTAGAGATTTCAGGACAGGGCCATGACTTTCGATATACTGTTCCATGTATACCACTTCCTTCCAGAAACTTCCTTCCCTGACCATCCTATACTCCTCTGTGCTCAGCCCTGATACATAACTCAACCTGCTTCAACGTCTGCCCCATGTGGTGACCTGGAGCAACATCCTAGGATGAGGTGAAGATGGAGGAAGAAGTAGAGACAGAGGCCATGAGTTGGTAGGAAAGTAATAAAGGATGGACCACAGGGTGGTAATTACTAGCAAGAGGGTTGATGTGCCAGAGGGAGGGAGGAGCAGGAAGTGGAGATAACAGGATAAGGGTAAAAAGGCCTGGCCCCCATTCTCCAATCTGGGACGACTCTGCAAGGACATCCCAGCACTAAATATCCCCATGGGGTAATCTGAGTCCTCGTTGTGACTATGTCATAGCCCAACTTTTCCTTCTGCCCAATCCTACTTTCCTCATTTCCCCACATGTCCCATGAGTACTCTCCAATAAACTTCTGGCAGGGAAATTTAGTCTTAGAGTCTTCTTCCGGGGAAACATAACCTCTGACACAACATGTTTGTGAATTTTAAAATTCTTACTTCACCACAGTTAGAATTGTGTCAGATCCTGTCTATTTTTAATTCCTCAAGCTAGGCTAACACCGTGTTCCCATATTAAGACCAGTGCGCCTAATGTAGAAATTGAATCCTGCTATTAAGACTTGAGTGCAACCCAAATAACAAGTGTTGGCAAGGATATAGAGAAAAGGGAACCTTCGTGCACTGTTGGTGGGAATGCAAGCTGGTGCAGCCACTCTGGAAAACAGCATGGAGGTTCCTCAAAAAATGAAAAATAGAATTGCCCTACAATCTGGCAATTCTACTTCTAGGTATTAATCTGAAGAAAACAAAAACACTAATTTGAAAAGACATATGCACCCCTATATTCACTGCAATGTTATTTGCAAAAGCCAAGATATGGAAGCAGCCCAAGTGTCCATAGATAGATCAATGCATAAAGAAGATGTGGTGTGTGTGTGTGTGTGTATATATATATATAATGGAATATTACTCAACCATTAAAAAAGAATGAAATCTTGCCGTTTACCATATCATGTGTAGACCTGATGGGTATTGTATAAGTGAAATAAGTCAGGCAGAGAGAAACAAATACCATTCAATTTCATTTCTCTAAATCTGAAGGATGGAGTAGATTGGGAGGATAGACAAGATAGGTGAAGGGGATTACGAGGTACAATCTTCCAGTTAGAAAATAAATAAGACATGGGATGTAAGGTACAGCATAGGGAATACAGTTAATAATATTGTAATAACTCTGTATGGTGACAGATGGTAAGTAGACTTATCATGGTGACCATTTGATAAGGTGGATAAATATCAAATTATTATGTTGTATGCCTGAAACTGATACAATATTGTATGTCAATTATTCTTCAATTAAAAAAAAAGACTAATGTAACTATTTGGACGATGAAACATTAATATCTGGATTTCACACTTTTCATAACCTATAGAAGTAACTTAACCCCCTTGCCCTCACTCTCACCTCCTTACCTTTACTCCTGATAGAACTCAGACCTTTCATTGTCAAACCCACGCGAGCAATGACAGAATGGAAAGAAAAGAAGGACACACGGGCCTCTTGTGGAAATGATTTGAAAGAGGGGGATTCGCCTTCAAACTTACAGGAGTAGGACATTAAAATTCTTTTGTTTGTTTGATTTCTAGAGTACCTGTTCTCCAAAGGTTCCAACTGAAAAGAAGTTTTTAACTTCCTCTTTTTTCTTTTCTCTAGAAATGTGAAAGTGCTGTAATTAGGAGCGTGGGTCTGATACATCCCACTCCCTGTCTGATTTTTCTTTGCTTAGAAAACCAGATATTTTCAGAATGGTAAAATAAATAGGGCTGGTTCCAAACTCATTGTGAAATCGTTTGTCCGTGATGAGCCTCTTCCCCTTTGCAGTAGACTATTTTTCCTTGTGGCTACTCCTCCCCTAACTTTGAGACTTCTTTGGTTTATTTCCAGCCTCCTGTCCATCCCTCTCCACAGCAGCCCTCTTCTCCTTCATCCCGCTTTCCTGTTCTGTTGTTCTCTGTCCATGACCCACAGGCAGTCTGATGGCCTCCAGGCTGCCCCATGTTGTCACTATAACTTAAATGTCCCCTTTCTACAGCTCCTCATCCAAGGCTAACTTTGCTCTTTTAGTAGGCAATTTTGTTTGGCACACTTATAATTGATTAGTAAGTATTTAAATACATGGATGAGAATACGAATCAATAAACTGGTCCCTCATAATACACCACTTAGCACCTGCTCTGCCCCCACCCACCCAAGGTAAACGTGTATTAAGAGGGGCCTGAAAAAAACAGCATGCCTTCCTTTGTAGCAGGACCAAACTAGGTTGAGTCCGGAGAAGAGTCCCATGACAGACTGGGTGTAGAGTATTTTGTTAACCCTGTGTTTCTGGTGCCTTGACATCTGGGGCCTTGCTGATCCTGGAGAGATTGCTCTTCCTAAGGCTGGCCAATTCGAACCAAGCCAGAGCCCACATCCCAAAAACCTTCTTTAAGTTCTCACTGGGCTCTCATATTCTGAGCCACTATCCACCTGCTCTAAACGCCCCAGGGCCAGGGTCCAGACAGCTAGGGACAGCTCCTATGCCCCAGAGCCTGCTGATATTATTCAAAGCAGCCAATCTTAAACCGGTTTACCTGGTCTTGCCTGTTCCTTCCCACAGAAAGCACAATAAAGCCTCTCGCTTGTATTTTCCCCTTGCTCCTTTTGCCTCTTGACCAATCCTGGTGTTTCCCTAGGGTATGACATGTTTCCTCCTCTTGGAAACTGTAACAAACTATCTTTTCAATGTCAGTTGCCTCCCGGATCTGTTGGCTGCACCACGTCTGAGTAATAATAAAACCTACATGTTAAAATAGTTATTTCAAATACTTCTCTAATCCCAAGTGTGAGGCTTCCCATGCTGACTCTTTTAGTACTGAGGGAAAAGCTCTCTTTTTTTTTAAAAGTTCTGACAATCTGGAGAAATAACTATGACCCAGAGAAGGCAAGGTAGTATTAAGTTAAAAAAATAAAACTAATGACAGGCTTTATTTCATATGTATTATCAACCTGGGATCTTAAAAAATCCTGTTAATTATTTTACTATCCTCAATGAACTGAAATTTAAAGATAGTGTTTTCCAAGGTCACAAAGCCACATAACACAGAAGAGATGAGACTCAAACACAAATTTTCCTGGCATTCCTCTGAATCATGTCCTGTTTCTATTCCTTCTACCAAAGTCTTCGAAATCCTCCAATATCTTTTACACAGCTCTGTTGTAGAACATCACTGCTTCCTTCACACTTTAAAGTATGGCAATTTCTTCATACTTTCAAAAATGAGTCCATAATGAAAAGTAGCTAAGATATTTCAACAATAACATGGCCTTGGGGAAATGAAGGTAACGTCTTAGGCAGATATTACCCAAAGATAGAGAAGATTTAGAAATTAAAGAACTTTACAATCCTAAGTCTGATATTTAGTGAATGAATGAGAAACTTAGAATCTCTTCTTTCTGAAAGAGTTCCATTCTTTGGTCATGAGTCATCAGAGCTACAAAAAACAGGCTGTGAAGAAGACAGGCAAAACTATCTTGCAGTTTTGGGGAACCATAAACTGAAGGAATAATTCAATTCAATACAATAAAGGTAAAAAAGCATAAAAAGGTAATATGTAATAAAATTGCTATCAAATGTCATCAACCAGCAAAATGCACCATAAAGATCTGGCCAGTGTTGACCGAAGCTATGGGGGGAAATACTTCAAGTAAAATATTTGACAAATTAACCCAACGTGGAACAAAATACAGCTCATGAGGATTTGTCTTTTAACATTTGCCAGATTCCTGCAGTGGTTTGGAATCCTTGATTTTAAGCAAAAAAAAAAAAGAAAAAAAAAAAGAGGGAAAGTTGAGTAAGAGGGAAGAGAGAAAAATAAGAAAGCTAATCAAATGACTTGGAAATAAAACAAATTGGCTGAAGAGTTGGACTGTCGGTATGGAGAAAAGAAGACCGGATTAAGAGGTCAAGAACAACCAGCAAGCATTGGAGGTGCCACTTGGAGATAGTGGGGATTGGCAACTGTTACGAATTTCCATGGACTGCAGGTAAGAAGAAACGAGTTCTGTGGCCAGAGGACCTCAGCGGGGTATCAGGAAGAATTTCCTGACTGTAAATGTCAAGAGCTCGGCTTTACAGGATCAAAGGGAGGCTTCTGGGATGTGCCTATCCTAGGGCTATTTTGGAGCCTCAGGCGAGAGGCTGGGTGGTTTCCTGCAGCCCCGAGGATGGGCTGGATGGCCTCCCCACAATCCATGGGTCTCATGTTGCTGAGAGGTGTGCCCTACACACTGCTGCTTTCATAGCCTCCTTGCTGGCCGCCGACTCCCAGCTCAGAGGCTGTGGAGTTTTCCCCGCAGAAAGAAACAACTAAGTCTTTCACTCCCTGTTCCTCGCTTGGGCCAGTCCTTAGGTGTATGCTGTGGTTTTTTAGCTCTTCAGCACTTAGGCCCTTCGGAGCCAAGGGCCTCCTGGGAACAATGTAGCATCTGTGTGTTGACAGTAACAGCCTGCAGACCAGAGACTCTCCGCCAAACTCTCCCTCTGCTTCACATAGGCGGCATTGCACACCCCACCTGCAACAATCCACCCTTAGTCAGCCCCAGCCGCCAGCACCAAGTGGCCCCCTCCCTACCTATTCCCCGACCTTTTACCTAATTCGATTCCTAGCTCTTTCGCCACATTTACACCCATCCTCATGCAGGATGGTCTCTACCCACCTCCCATCCCACCCACAGAGTTAACAATAACACATTAGTGGTTCGTGGCCGGACGCTAAACAGTGGGCACCGAAGGGGGAGGTACCTACTGCCTAACTGGGCAGCTGGGTATTTACAAAAGGATCGGCCTGCAAAGAGATGCCAGTCTTTTCCTATAACGTTATTGCTTTTTATTTACTGTGCGCTTCTTGATTTACATGGGAGTTAGGAACACTAAACCAGCATAGGATTTTTACATGGTTTGTTTCTGCTGAGTTTAGAGACTTGGAAGCATCATTTGACTCTGGCAAAAAGACAATTCCAGAAAGGTGTTTAAGACCTTCCTTTTGTTCCTGGCCCTGAGTTAGAGAGGGACATGTGCTTATGAAAAAAGTAGAGTGTCAACCCCTTGGTAACCATAAAAGAACAGAAAATATGGTGCACGTGTAAGTCCTGTGCCGTGTACAGATTCACTAGAAAATGACAAATCAGAACAACCTCCCTCCAGGAATGTCTCCACTACCAAGAGATATCACAGGAGTTCTCTTAAAGGCGCCATTCAGTGACATGTGTTGTGGGTGTATGGGACTACACGGTATGAACGTGTAGAAGAAGATTGGGTGGGTAGTGAGAGTGTAGACAATTTAAAAGAAAGGATAAGGAGAGTAAATGAGATTTCAAGGAACAAAACGGAGAGGTGTGTGTGTGTGTGTGTGTGTGCGTGTAAGTCCTGGCGATCCTGTTATTTGGTGTCTCTGAGGTTTGAGTTGCCCTTTTTTTATTTCATGTAAATACTTAGTAGTATGCAGAAGTATCAGGGAGAGATCAGAGTTCCACCTTTGGAGTCTTTTCTTCTGATTCATGATTTTCTCTCTGAAAAACATCATGACACTGTTATTTAGATTTGAAGCCCACGCTTGGTTTTGAGCTCTGAGATTAGCAAGCTGAACTATTTAATGCCTCCTGGATGTCCTAAATCCATCCTTAATTTTTATCTCATGAACTCTTATATATAGGAATTTGGATTTTTTCCCATTAATAATGTCAACAGAACGGTAAAGCCCCAAATTCAGCTCCTTTGAATATGCAAGATGTTTCCAAAGATGCACGTGTAGTTCTATTCTCACGACTCTACCCTAGCAAGCATCCCGATCCTCTCCATCTTTTATCCTCATGTACTTTTGCTCTTAATCAAATCCAGTAGAGCTCAAAGAATTTTTATTCAACAGGAAATAAGAGGACACAGAGAGGAAAATTCAACTTGCTGTACCTGGAATCTCCCACTTACCAGCCGTTTTCCTTTGAGGAATCCGTCACAAAAGTTTTGCACATGCTCCACAGAAACTTCTGCGATAGCCAGTGTATCCCACGCCTCATCTAGAGTCCGGTAAATTGCCAAAGCCGGCAGTTGAGACTCCTTTAGTTTGAAAAATGAGATCACCTTCCCATTGGCCTTCACACCACTGTCCACCAGAATAAAAAGAATCTGCAGTTGGAGAGGTTTGAGAGGGAAAAAAAAAATCTATCTGAAGTCCACAGGAGGAAGAGACACCTCATGATTGTTGCAGTTTACACTGATTGAACTTGCTGTCTGTACCCTATAATTTAATGAATTTCTTCTTATTTTTCTCTGCTTTGGTATTTTATCCCTTTGATCAGGTTTATTTAATTTTAAGAACACAGAATTGGAAGCAGCTTTAGTGATTAGCGAAATACTTAAGTGTAGCCTAATGGTTAAAAGCAGATAATACATTTTAAATTTTGTTTCTGTTACTCTCTAGTTGTGTGCCTTTGGCACATTACTTAGCCTCTCTGAGACTCAGTATTCTCACTGGCAAAATAGGCTTTTGTTGGGGGAGATTAAATGAGACGATCCATTTAATATGTCCAGTATGGTTTTTAGCATATGGTAGGTGCTTGATAAATGTCATCTATTTGATATTATTAAATCAAACCTTCTACCCAAAGTAGAAACCTTTAGAATATTCTTGTTAGAGGATCATTTACATTCAGAAACACTGAAAACTTCCAGTGTTAGGGAAACAGCCACCAGAAAGCCGGCTTATGTTACCACCAGACAGTTGTCAACATTGGAAAGGTATAGTTTAGGGATGCCTGGGTGGCTGGCTCAGTCGGTTAAGCGTCTGCTGTCTGCTCAGGTCATGATCCCAGAGTCCTGGGATCGAGTCCTGCATCGGGCTCCCTGCTCGGTGGGGAGCCTGCTTCTCCCTCTTCCTGTCATTCCCCCTGCTTGTGCTTGTTCTCTCTCTCTCACAAATAAATAAATAAAATCTTTAAAAAAAAAAAACGAAAAGAGAAAAGGTCTAGCTTAATGCGGTAGCCTTGAAGTGGTTGAAGATTTATTATTTCAGTGATACCAAACAGAGCTGCACAAGGTAGAGAAGGAACAGAAATATTTATTAGACATCTAGTAGGCACCAGGTACGTGATAGGTGCTTTATATGAGCAATAAGTCCTGAGTCTAAAACTTTAAGAGGTTATGGCAAAGAATAAATACATTGTGACTAATAGGGGAGTTTTACTTTCAGCATCTTTGGGTCTCCATTTTTCTCTCCACTTCTCAATGCAGGAACAAAAAAATAGATTCCCCGCCAAGGGAAAATATGGTTATATAGGTCTTTAACACTATAAAATAGATCTTTAATTTTAAATCAGAGTAATGTGACTCATTATGTCCCAGTTCTCACTTTGTTATCTCTTAACCATACCCACTTTCCTTATTTATCTAATCTCTCTGGACCCATCTCCCCTTTTTTTAGTGCCCTCTGTCCTGGTACTGAGTAGTCAGAAGGGTATCTCCCATTACAGACTTACCTTTCCCTGGAAGAGCTTGGCTGCCTTCTGGTATCTGTGCAGGCTTCCTTCATACTCTGGGGAGGCCTTGTTCATCATCAGTAGAAGATGAATCTGGATCACACTATTAAATAGGCCAATCGCTTTCTGGCAAATTGAAGTGTATTATAGTAGAATGAAAGAGACAAGGAGAAAAAAAAACACAAAAAACATTAGTGGCAACCCAGTAAATAAGTAGGCTGAAATATAAATGAGAGCTGTCCATCCATAACACAAATGGTAACTAGTATCCGTAACAACTGGGATATTGCAGAAATGATGGAGCGTGACTTCCAAGGTTAACTCATATATGACATGGTGGCTTCTACCTTGTTCTCTCTTCTCTCACTCACTCTAGGGAAAGCCAGTCCCAGTGTAGGACATCAAGCAGCCTTATGAAGAGATTCACACAGCACAATGCCAGCATTAACTTACCAGCTATGTGAAGTGGATCCTCTAGCTCCAGTCAAACCTGCCGATGACTGCCTCTCTGACCAAGGATGGCAAGAGCCTCCAGATCAGAAGCCCCTAGCCTAGCCACTCCCAAATTGTTAGCCCACAGAAACTGGGGGAGAGAAATAATTTTTACTGTTCTAAGCTGATACGTTTGGGGGCAACCTGTTATATACCGATGGACAACGAATACACCATGTAACATATCAGTTACTTTTTTCAGTTCCTCTTCCTGTCCCAAGAGCAGTCAGATACACTTTTGAATGCTTATCACGTACGGGGCACTGTTTCCGGGTCTTTACATATAACTAATTGAAGCCTCAAAGTTTCAGTTTTATCAATGAGGAAACTGAGGCACAAACTCTCCCAAAGTCATGTAAGGGGCAGACTGGGAGTCACACCAGGCAGTCAGGCTCCAGGCTCCAGACTCTCAACCATCACGAGGTACTGCCTGATGCATAGCTCATCGCAAAGCCCCATCTAAAGGGACTCTGCCGGAAGCTGTCTACCTCAAACCTCGGCAATAAGATAAGCTCTTCAGGAGACCAGAAGCATGGGCTCTTTATTTGCTGATGAGAGAGGGTGATTTCCCATCAAGTTGTCGGTGATGGAGGGGAGTGGGACAGCCGTGAGCCAGGGTGAGGAGAGGAGAGAGCATGAGACTATGGTACTGGTTCAATTCATTTCCTTTTCCTGAAAGATGCTCCAGGTGTCTCTGTTTTAAACAAATCCCATTCCTTTTCACTCCTCCCTCCTAAATACAGAAAGCGCTGCTGTAAAACTAGCATGTGTGTAGGAAGAGAAGAGTACAGAGGATTAATGAACCATCAAGGCAGAGTCCCAGGATGGTGGGAAGGGCAGCAGCTAGGTAGACTTCTGGAAGCTACACACTTCTCTGGAGAGATTCTCCAGCTCTATCGGCCAACACATTGGCAATGAGGGTTCAATGAGTTCTTTCCCAAGACTTTCTCCCTGGAGTTTAAGGCCAGCTCTTGGATTTTAAACTTGGGAGATTGGATGTTCAACAACCATCTCTTGTTTTACTAAATCCTGCTACTTAAATGTAAAGCATGCATCCATCTTCCCATAGCAGAGATGGAGAATGATTTTTGGGAAGTCAAGAAATCAAAGCTAAGGAGTCAAAAGGTACAGCTGTCTTAGCAGAAGGGATTGGACATATCAGAAGTGATTAATTTAATCTTAATAGACACAGCCTGATTTTTCACCTTGAAGCCAAATATTAAGTGTGTGCGTTAAAACTATACAGCCGAGGGGGGGTGGTGCTTGGGTGATGCAGTCAGTTGAGTTTTTGGCTTTTTGTTTTAACTCAGGTCATGATCTCAGGGCTGTGAGATCAAGCCCTGCATCAGGCTCCGTGCTCAGTGCAGAGTCTGCTTAAGACTCTCTCTCCCTCTTTCTTTGCTTCTGCTTCCCTGTAAAATAAATAAATAAATCTTTAAAAAAATAGTATACAGCTGACCTAATACGTGGTTGTGGGTTTCTGCCTCCTCGTTGTCACTGTGCAAACTTCTGCGTCAACAGCAGGTGAGAAATATCTACAATAGTGGGTGGGGGCCGGTCTCCAAATGCGAAAAATATCACTTTGGGGAAATGAAAAAGGTTGCAATAAAAGTTGGACTTGCTTCTCTAAAGAAATTCTGACCTAATTTCTTCTTGATGTGATTTGCCTTCACTACTAATGTGGAACTTAAAAACAGTGTCAGTATTTTGTAAGAAAAGAGACTAAGAACTCAGGAAGACCAGTCCTTGCCCCTACCTTCGTTTGCCTGCAGAACTCCAGGATCCCGGGGCCATTAACCCAGGGACCCTCAGATCATCGTTTCTGCTCCCACATGCACTCCTGACCTCTACAGACATAATCATGAGAAGGATGACAGTCTAGGAGAAAAAATGCCTGTTTGAGTATTGCTGCCAACACCCCTGGGGTGCATGTGTTTGGAATCTTAGCAAAAGTTGAAATGGAGTCACCACTCCATGAAGACAAACGTGGTGTGAGAGGTGGACAGGAATTTAGTCAACAGGAAAAGAGGTGTTTCCTATTGAAGGCTGTGTGGGGCAATGGAAAAGCCACAGGATTCAGTCAGACAGACAAGTCATAAAAAACAAAACAAAACAGGGGCAAGTGCAAAGGGCTGTGCCTGGAGCTCAAATTGCTAGTCCTATGGCCTTGAGGAAGCTAGTCCACTTTTCTGAACTCTCTTTTCTTCTCCTGCAAAATGGAAATAGACAATATGAACTAATGTATCAGCAGTTAAACTTCCTGCCTTCCACTATGCCTTTCCTGCTTACTATGGGATCCCGAATAAGTCACTTGGATCTTAAATGTACTCCTCTATAAAATGGGCATGATAATTTTCTCTCTCCTACCTCAAAATATCAACGTGAAGATTAAAAGAGAAAATGGGTGTGAAATGGCTTTGTGAATTCTAAAAATTGAGATGTGCATCTCGAGTCGTATTATTAGAGAATGTACAGCATTTCTGAATTGAGGAAGTCCCTGGAAATTAATACTCTATCACTTTATGATCTACATCAGGGAAAATAAAAGACAGGACATAGAAGGTACTTGTAGAAGCTGTAGAGTGTTAGAAGGACAGAAGATTATCAGAATAGTTGGATCATCACCTTCACCCAAAGACAAACCTAGAAAGAAAGCTGACCACCGTGAGAGTCTAGGCATGAGGAGGGGGTGCCGGACCAGGAATTGTTAGTTACTGGTCCACAAGGAGGTAGGGAGAGGTTTTAAAAGCTTGTATAGAAATTTTACATTGCTGTAACATCCAAATATGTGATCAGTGGGCCTTATTTTTTAATATTCCATTTGTCTATTATTTACTTTCATTGTATTTTGCAAAAGTATTGGTCATGAATGCTTTTGGAAAAAAATGGACCTTCAGCAGAGATTGCGATTTTGTTTGAAAAGTGTGGTCTAGAGGATTGCTCAGATGAGTTGCCTTTAGTGAACCCTCTCAGGCAGCAAAACTCAGAAGTTTTTGACTCAGTCATCTTGACTTTGCATTCAGGCTCTCTTTCTTACTAGTTGTCTGATGGGTATTTAAGTTTTCTCTTTCTTTCTTTCTTTCTTTCTTTCTTTCTTTCTTTCTTTCTTTCTTTCTTTCTTTCTTTCTTTCTTTCTTTCTTAAAAAAGATTTATTTATTTATTTATTTGAGAGAGAGAGAAAGCACAAGTGGGAGGGGCAGAGAGAGAGCGAGAGAGAATCCCAAGCAGACTCCATGCTGAGTGCAGAGCTGGATGTGGGGCACAATCCCATAACCCATGAGATCACAACCAAGAGCAGGATACTCAACGGACTGAGCCATCCAGGCGCCCCCTGATGGGTATTTAAGTTTTATAACTCGGTTTCTTTCTTTGTTGATTAGGGACAAGTCTATCAAATGTAAAGGGTTGTAGTAAGGATAGCAACATAAACAACAATAATGACAGCTACTGTTATTACTGGTCAAAGGATTAGAACTTCTAGAGGAAGAAATCTCTGCTATGGAGACAAGTACCCTCTCTGACACAGGAACTTCAAAGGGTCTGGAGACAAGGGCTATTGTTTACCACAGGGTTGTACTCTGTCACCAAGTGGAGACTGTTGATCTCAATGAAACGGCTTAATTTGGTGGCATCAATGCTTTCGGTGTCTTTGCTCTCTAAATCCAGTTTTTCGTTATCCACCTGGGTAACACAAAAAGGATAGAGTTGTCACTGTTCTGTTTTTATTTATTCATTGGTAAATGTTTCTGGACTATCCACCACATGTCAGGCACTGACTAAAGCTCAAAAGACATCAAGGTAAATAGGAAATATTCTCTGCTTTCAAAGAACACTGTCCTGTGGGATACAAAAAAGGGAACAGAAATGTCATCACAGGGGAATCATAGGCCCATATGTCACCTAAAGGAAGAACAGAAATCTTCCAGGAAGAAGCAACACTTAAAAAGTAGCTAAAACTAGGTCAGGTGAATGAGGGTGGGGAGGGAGTTGCAAATTAAAAAAACAGTATCTGCAAAAGGCAAAAAGATGTGAGATGCCATGTTCTGGAAGCTGCAATTAGTTTGCTATGACAGTAGAGGTTAAGTGTGAGTAGGAGAGAGACAAGGTTAGTGGCGTAGGCTGGGGCAAACTTCCAAAGGGCCTTGAAGCCGAGGTCAATAGATTCAAGTCTAACCTGAAGGCAAGAGGATCCATTTGCATAATCAGATTTATGTATGTATGTATGTACCCTTTTAACGGGAAATAATACACACATATGGAGAAAAGCACGAAATGGAAAATGTAAAACTCAGTTTTTAAAAATTATTACAGGGCAAACAACCGTGGAACCACCGTTTGGGTAAAGACAGAATATTGCCAGAGCCCCAGAGGCCCTCTGTCTTCCCTTCTAAGCCATAATCTGCTTTTTTTTTTTTTTTTTTTTTTTTGGCCAAAGGTGACCATTTCCTGACTTTTATGGTGAACATTTTCAATCCTTCCTTTATAGCTTTGCCACTTACGGGTGCATCTTTTGATCCTGTGGTTCAGTTTTCTTTCTTAAAACTTGATATAAGTGGAAACCAACAGTGTATTTTTGGTATGTGTATCTCATTTTGTTTAGGAGTCATCTGTGTTCCTGCATGCAGCTGAGGTTTTTCATTTTCTTTGCTGTATAATGTTCCATTGTATAAACATGCAACATGTATTTATTCACTTACTACTGATGGATATTTAGGCTGTTTCCAGTTTCTGATTATTAAAATAATACTTCAGTGAACACTCTTGTTCATGGTAACTATCTGTTGACCATATACCTTGGATTGGGATTTTTGATTAGAGAGCATTCGTGTTTTCAACTAACAAAAAATGCCAAGCTATTTTCTCAAGTAGATAATAATTTATGCTTGCACCCATATTGTTTGAAAGCCCTGTTGCTCCACATCCTTGCCAACACTTGCTATTAATCAGCCTTTCTAATTGTATTCATTTTGGTAAATAGAGGTGGTGTCTTACTGTGTGTTTTTTTAAAAGATTTTATTTATTTATTTATTTGAGAGAGAGAGAGCAAGTGAGCAAGAGAAAGCATGAGTAGGGGGAAGGGGCAGAGGCAGAGGGAGAAGCAGACTCCTGGCTGAGCGGGCAGCCCAACTCAACGCTCAATCCCAGGACCCTTGAGATCATGACCGGAGCCAAAGGTAGACACTTTACTGACTGAGCCACCCAGGCGCCCCTTATTGTGGTTTACATTGCATTTCCCTGAGTAACCACTTGTATGTCCTCTTCATTTACCTATTTTTCTATTGAGTGTCTATCTTTTTCTTGCTGGTTTGAAGATATTTTTTATAAATTCTATATATGGGTCCTTTGTTGCTTCTATATTGCATTATCTTCCCTCACTGGGACCTTCCCTTTTATTGGTTATTGCTCATAAACAGAAGGTGATTTCAATGTAGTTGAGGTTATCAATCATTTCCCTTATAGCTGGTGTGTGTTTTGTTTTGTTTTATTTAAAAATCTTTGACTACCCAAGGTCATGAAGATATTCTCTTATATTATCTCCTAGAAATATTACCATTTTATTTTCCACAATAGATTGGAAATCTACCTGGAACCCATTTTTCTCACTTTAAAATGGATGCTTAGATCTTGATTTTTATCCTTTTCTAAAATATACATTAAAATCTACACATTTCCCCCTTACAGGGCTATAAATGCATCCATAAATTTTATGTGTAGATTTTTTATCATTCAGTCCAAAATGTTTTCCAATTTCTGTTCTTATTTCTTCTCTAACCTATTGGCTATTTAGAAGTGTGTTTCTTAATTTAATCTTGTTATTAATTTCTAGCTTAATTTCTACATTTTATTTATGTCATTTGTCAACTTCTAGATATGTTATATGTGTCCTGAAAATTATGTATATTCTGCAGTTTTCAAATACAGTATTCTGTATATACTAACAGCTCACTTGGTTAATTTCATAGTTCGAATTTTCTATATTCTTATTGGTTTATTTAACCAGTTTATTCTATCAAGAGAGTAGTACTAAAATCTCCCACCGTGATTGTGAATTTAACCATTTTTTTCTTACAATTCTGTCAGTTTCTGCTTACATGTTCTCAGGCCATTTATTAGATGAATGCAAATTTAGAATTGTTACATCTTCTGGCCAAATTGAAATATGTATCATTATAAAGCATCATTCTTTATCTCTTGTTGCCTAAAAGACTACTTTGTCTGACATCAATATGCTTATATCAGCTTTCTTTTGGAAGTATTTGCATGGTATAGCTCTATCCTTTTATTTCTTTTTCTTTAGGTAGGAATTCCTTTTTTAAAAAAAATTTTATTTAAATTTTAGTTAGTTAATATACAGTGCAATATTGGTTTCAGGAGTAGAATTCAGTGATTCATCAGTTACATACAATACCCGGGGCTCATCACAAGTCCCTCCTTAATACCCATCACCCATTTAGCCCATCTCCCTCCTCCCTCCCTCCATCAACCCTCAGTTTGTTCTCTATCATTAAAAGGCTCTTATGGTTTGTTTTCCTCTCTCTCTCTCTCTTTTTTTTCCCTTCCCCCCTTCCCATATGTTCATCTGTTTTATTTCTTAAATTCCACATATGAGTGTAATCATATGGTTTGTCTTTCTCTGACTGACTTACTTCGCTTAGCATAATACACTCTAGCTCCATCCATGTCATTGCAAACGGCACGATCTCATTCTCTTGTTTTAACATTTTACTTATTGATTTGTCAGAGGGAGAGAGAGGGAGAGAGAGAGAGAGAGAGAACATACAAGCAGGGGGAGCGGCAGGCAGAGGGAGAAGCAGGCTTCCTGCTGAGCAAGGAGCTCGATTTGGGACTCAATCCCAGGACCCTGGGATCATGACCTGTGCTGAAGGCAGACGCTTAACCGACTGAGCCACCCAGGCATCCTAAGATTTCATTCTTTTTGATAGCTGAGTAATATTCCATCGTATATATACACCACTTCTTCTTTATCCAGTCATCAGTCCATGGACATTGGGGCTCTCTCCATAGTTTGGCTATTGTTGACAATGCTGCTATAAACATCAGGGTGCATGTGCCCCTTCAAGTCTGTAGTTTTGTATCTTTTGGGTAAATACCTATTAGCGTAATTGCTGGATCATGGGGTTTATCCCTTTATTTTTAACCTATCTTTATATTTTACATGTGTCCCTGTGTTTTAAAATGATCAGGAAACAAACCGAGGGTTGCTGGAGTGGTGGGGGGTGGGAGGGATGGGGTGGCTGGGTGATAGACATTGGGGAGGGTATGTGCTATGGTGAGCGCTGTGAATTGTGTAAGACTGCTGAATCACAGACCTGTACCCCTGAAACAAATAATACATTATAGTTAAAAAAAAAAAAAGAAGAAGAAGACAGTAGGAAGGGAAAAATGAAGGGGGGGAATCGGAGGGGGAGATGAACCATGAGGGACTCTGGATTCTAAGAAACAAACTGAGGGTTCTAGAAGGGAGGGTGGGGGGATGGGTTAGCCTGGTGATGGGTATTAAAGAGGGCACGTTCTGCATGGAGCACTGGGTGTTATGCACAAACAATGAATCATGGAACACTCCCTCAAAAACTAATGATGTAATGTATGGTGATTTACATAACATAATAAAATAAAATTTAAAAAAATGATATGTCTTTTGTAAAAAGCACAGAGTTGTATTTTTTAATCCAGTCTGCTCTCTTTGTCTTTTGATTGCATTATTTTATATAATGTAACCACGAATACATTTAATCCCATATGCATTTCCTATTGGTTCTGCCTGTTCCAAATATCCGCTTTCTTTCATTTCTGGACTACTTTGAATTGATTGAGCACTTTATATTATTCCTTCTTCCCCTTGATTGGCTTAGAAGTTACATGTGCTATAGTCATTCTCTTGAGGAGTACCAGCATGCATTATACAACATGCATTCTTTAGTCATCCGAATCTAATTTTAACTGTCAATTTTGTCTCTTCTTGGACTATGCAGACATTAGAACATTCTAGTAGTTTTCCTCCTTCCGACTCCATTCCCTTACCCCACAGTGAAGACTTACAAAGGTGATTATTATTGTGTATTTTAATTCTAAATCTCACAAAGTGTTATTATTATTGTCATATAGTCAATATACATTTACACTTCTGCACATTCTCATATTTTATTTTCTTTTTGTTTCTTCCTGCACTTTTGAGCTTCCATCTGGGATGTTTTGCCTTCTGCCTAGAGAACAACTTTTAGTGTGAGTAAGATCTGTTGGGTGCCCTGCTTAAAATATCATCATTTCTGCTTTATTTTTGAAGGCTATTTTTGTTGGAGGTAGAATTCTAAGTTGACAGTTATTTTCTTTCAGTTTTTGCAAGATATAATTCTTCATATGTGGTATTCTTTCTACTGAGAAGTCATCTGTGAAACTTAGTATTACCCCTTTGAGATTACTTTGAGGGTAATCTCTTTTCTCTGATTTAAAATTTTCCTCTTTTTCTCTGAGTTTCAGTTATTATACTATGGCATGGCTAAGGGTAGATTATATATATGATACATATATATATAATTATGTATGTGTAGAGGTATATGTGTGTCTGCATGTATGCATAGACATTATATATATAATATATAATTTATATATTCATATATGACCATCTTAATCCAATTTCAGTGATTAAGATGATTTAAATGTGTTGCAGCCCTTGGGAGGGCTGATCTACTTATGTTACATCCTTGTTCTTAGGGTACTGCTTTTTAGGGTCCAAAGTGGGGCAAAGGGTGTTTTACTAAATCTACCTCCTACTTCCATTTCTGGGCCCTGAATTTCAACATTTACTTTTCTGGCTCCTTGAGGGTCTTAAAAAAGCTAGTAAACTTCTTAGCCTCTTGACTGCTTCAAGAACTGGCAGGAAAAGCTTCCCAGACAAAGAACAGTCCCAATGCAGCATTTTCTTTCTGGGTTTTCATCTTTTCTAGATCTTAGCCTAGACATTTCTCCTTCTTCTTCTTGTTCTCCAAAGCCTCCCTGCCCCCTTTTCTGCTTGCCTGGCTTTTAAAATAAGTTGGTTTTGGTGGAAGGGTTATCTAGTTACCTAGTCCATTATACCACATTTGCATTTTAGAACTACCTTTCCACCATACTCAGATATATTAGAGCATAAGACTTCATACTGTCCATCATTGTTCCAGAGTTTTCCGTTCCTCTCCCCCAATCTACTCATGCCCATAAAGGTACCAGATCATGCTTCTATCACCCATAGCAACTATGCCTACAGACAAATGTTAGCTCCTGAAGAGTTCTGTTTCCTAAAATAGTTTGAGATCCTTGGGCCACCAACCTGTGGACATCTCAACCTCTTCCCTTATATCTGCTATCTCATAGAGGTCCTACCCATTGCGCTGGATCAGAACCATCATTTTGGCCCCAAGATACTTTCTCCCAGTCTACCCAGCAAAGTCAGAGGTAAGTCTCATTTTAGTTTATGCAGGAGACAATTCAGGCAAAGATAAATTGAAGTCACTAAACTACAGGAATCCGAGATTGTTCATTATTGTCATTCCCATGATGAGTCCCGTTGCCTATTTTTCTCCTCTTTTGTTCAAGGTGGTCTCCCATCAGGTTAGTTAAAAGCAATATGCACCTTTAAGAAGCCCAATGCACTCTATGGTTAATAATATTAATTCTGGATATACCCAGTCATTCTCTTATAATACCTTTGCGAATGAATTATTTGAGTGCCTGCTGTGTGTTAGGCACTGAGGTACAGCGGGGCTTGACATTCACTCAGACAGCAATTCAATCACTTTATGACTGTTCTTCACAACTCAAATTTATAAAACAAATAAATGCTGAGGTGCAAAAAAATGTATTTCAAAATAAGAATTTTGAAAAAAAAATCGTCAAAACCATAGGATATTTTAAAAAATGTGAACTCCCTTCTTATACTTAATTGTTTTAATATTCACAAAGTTCTGAGCAGAAGGCTTGGGGCAGAAATAGCAAAGCAAGAGAAAAAGTCTTCCTGGGGGGAGTCCTGGCCCGGCCCCTCCTATCCTTCTGCAGGGGTCAGTAAGAGTCCCCAGAGAAAGAGAAGGAGCACACAGTCTTTTTGCGGCTGCTTTGCCAGATGGCATGTCTCCTTCACACTTAAGGCTTTGCTAATTGCAAACATCAAAATCATCATTATTATAATCACAACCGGGGCCCTTTTAATATTTCATGTGTCTAAATACTTCATGATTATTTGGCTAGGAACCGGCAGGCCTGGTGGCGTGCCTCAGCTAACAGAGCTGTGCTGTGGCCGGGAACCCCTCCCTCCCTGCTCTTTTCCAGGCAGTACCTCACCACTTCCCAGAACAGGGAGAACAGGAAGCGCCCGTTCCTCCAGGTGTTTCTGGACTTCAGGAATGCACTATATCGGAGGCAGAGGATGTTAAGGGGTGATAACATTCTCTAAGTAGCAAAGAGTTTTAATAAAAACCGCTCTCCTGAAGTCTCTCCAGTTTGTAGTGCTTCTTCTTCTTCTTTTTTTTTTTTTTGGAGAAAATCACTCTATTCTAATTAATTTACAAATGAGAACTTCTTTTAACGCAACATGGCAGATTAGTTCCGTGGGTCTTAAACGAATAAGCTCTGGAACATTCATGTGTTCAAACAACATTTGAACGGGAAATCTCCCTTCTTTCAGGAATTATTTGCATAATGCACTGGACAGAAAATCTGACCCTGAAACCAAGAGTTGGGGAAAAATTGTTTTCATATATTTTCCAGTTTTTGGAAAGAATTTTACTTGAGATATCATATTCTTTTTCTCCCCAAGAAAAGAGGCACCAGAAGGAAAAGAGAAACAGTAAACCAGAAGGTTGCCACCTTAAAATATAATTTTGAGCCTTCCCAAGGGTATTTGAAGTGGATTTTTTAATGTTTTAGACACTGTGCCATACCAACAGATTAGTTTTTTTCCTGTTCATTAGTAATTCAGCAATATTTTTTTGAATTCTTATGTGTTTCTCTAATTAAGAACCAAGTTTTTTATAAAGTGTATTAAAGTTGTCTTAGTTTACACCACAGTTATAGTATTAAATGTCTTGAATAGCACTGAGAAATCATCTGTGAAACAAAAACCCTCATGTTCCTGCGTTTGTTTTTGTAAACTGCTTAGCTCGCCATATATTTGGTAAATATATACTTTAGAAAAAAATAATAATTGGACAGATCTCACTTCTTGCATTTATTAGCTTATTTTTATGCACTAGTTCCTTTTGATTCTCTTCGTTTGGCAAGGTGCATTTCTTATAATAAGAATCCAGCACATAACTGTCCAAAGAATGAAAGAATGCCTTCACTGTGTTTCCATTACTATCCCACTGGGTCAAAGTTAGGCTAATTATATTTCTTAAAATAGAGGTGATTGAGGAAACCCAAAGCAGGATAAACATTCAAATAATATCTGAAATTCCATTTTAGAACAGGTTCATGGTTTATTCAACCCAGGATTACATCTCCATTAGGGCAACAGTGGGAGTGTTGTCAGAGAGGGTGGAGGGTCTGCCTGCAAGTCACACTCACAAAAGACAAGCTGTCACACACACCAAACAGGTTGTCATACACAACTTATTATTGTTTCACTGACTTAAGTTCTTTCTGATCACATTTATAGAGTTGGCCTGCACTCTTTCTGGAGAGTGCTGTGTTCCATGAATATAGCACTTGCTGGCTTCGTATTGCTCTAACATTTCAAAGCATCTAGTAATGTCAACTCATTACAGTCTTACTGTTTTTCCACTTACCATTATTCCAGCTTGTCTCTAAATATGTTCTTACAATTGAAAATTCTCTATGTCTGCATTCTGAGATTTCTTTGCCAAAATATGTAATGCCTAGATTAAATCTTGAGAAGTAATCCTAGGGGTTAAGTAGTTCCAGGGGGATAGAGAAATGATTTAGGAGAAGGTTTAATTTTAAGTGGGCTTGAGAATGAGGAGCCTGATAGAATCTAGGAGTAAAAACAAAGGTTTTCGTCAGGCTTAAGTACTTCAGAAAGTCACTATAGTATCATAGAAATGGCATGTTTTGGAGACAGCAATTCTGGGTGTGAATCAGACGTCTGTTTATTCCATAGTTGTGAGACTATATAGAGTAGGGAGCTTTAGTGTCCTTATTGATAATGCAGGGATAATAATAATTATTTCATCAGGTTCTCTTGAGAATTAGATGGTAGAACACTGAAAAACACCTAGCATAACATCTATCATAACACAAAACAAACAGAATGAGCTATACATTTAAGATGAAGATAGGTACCCAAAATGTCACAACAGGTTCACTTTTCCCAATTTAAAAAAGAATAGTCTTGGTTGATGTTCTTCTAAAAAAAAAAAAAAAAGTCATCCCAAACTCCTAAATAATGATTCTATTCAAATATGGACTAAACTTTTGAAAGTAGAAACTGAGACAAATGTTTTATCTCAAAGCTGGTGAGGCATAGGTTGAACCTCTCCCAGACCTGCCCATGGAGCAGGGCAGGAACCGGAATGTTTGTTTTTGGTATGGTACATCAATAATCTCATCCGCAAGGTTCCCAGAGTTCATTTAGAGTAGGTCTTGCCACTAGTGGTAAACAAAAAACAGCTGCTAAAGAAGCGTGAACAGCCCTGGCAAGTCATCAACAGGGCTTTATAAAGAATACACTGTAAGCCAGGCTAATGCACCCATTAGAGGTCAGAAAGCCTGTGGACACATTGGAAGGAACAGCTCTAGTTTTTCTTCCCCACATGTGTATCTTGGTAGACTCATTTATTTGTTTGTTTGTTTGTTTATTTAATTTATAAAATTTTTTTAGTACTAAGACTTTTAAATCAGGCCTTTGTGAGATTTATAAACACTGAACTGGGAAAAGAAGGACTTGTGGACGTGTGGCTGATTAGCATTTTTTCTAGGGAAGGGTTACTCCCAGTGGTTCAGCAGTCACATGAAAGGCATTAGAATCACCTTCCATACCTGTCTTACCAAAGCTTTTCACAGAAGAGCTCAGTTTAATCCTATTTCACGATGGTGACAATAACAACCTGCAGCTGCTGTCCAGGTGGGCAAAGGATGAGGGACTCAGATGTACTCTGGGACGTGAGTCAATTTCTCAAGCACTTCTGAGTGTCTTAGTGACCAGAGGCATATTGTGGAGCTTTGGAATACAAACGTGCATAAGTCGTGGTTCCTGCCCTTGAATAGCTCATGGTCTAATGTCATATTAGGTGAGACAGACACAGAGATATATGACACGCACTATAAAGCGGTAAATGTAAATAGAGATATGGAAGTACAGAGGCGTAGGTAGGCCAGTTTGAAGATTCCATGGAGGCTTTGTGAAGGATACAGTGCCTCAACTGACTCACTGGGATAGGAGGAGGTCGCTGGGTGAGGCTAAGTGACAGGGGCCATTGAAGGTGGTGGCATTCTAGGCAGGGGCCTGTGTGAAGTCATGGAATTGTATTATCACACTGTGGAGCAAGAGAGTAAAGCCTACTGTGGGAATGTGCTAGAAAAGGGACTAGAGAAGCAGGTAGTGGCCAGGCCATAAAAGACTATATGTACCATTAAATATCTTGGTTTTTATCTTGTAGGAAAAGGAGAATATCAAGGTGTTTTTAAGAAGGGAATGTCATGGTCAACTTTCCATTTTAAATACATCATTGTGATAACAATCCAGAATTTGGATATGAAGTAGCAAAGGGAGACTAATTAAGAAGCTATTGAAATGGTTTATGCCAAAGATGCTAAGGGCCTAAATGAGGAATGAAGTCGAAAGAGTGAAGGGGAATATAGATTCAATCAGATTTGAGGTACAATTGGCAAAAATTAGACTAAATGAACAGAGCCATTCAGTAAAAGTGTTTTAGAGGAAAGAGTATAATCTAGCAGGTGCAGATGATAAATTCAGCTTTGAACATGTGAGGACTGTAACGCTTAATGAAACTATCCCAAATAATTATATACAGCAAGCATTTGAATCATGAGAGAGGTCCAGGCTAGAGATAAAACATTTCAGATCCTCAGTAGACACATAATAGTCAAACAAAAAGAATTGTATTACCTAAGGAAAACACATTCATTCATTCATTGATTCACTCAACAAACACTTAATGGACACCTGCTCCATGACTGACACTTTTTTAGGCTCTGTAATTGAAGGAGTGAACAAAATAGTCTCTGCTTCTATGGAACGCAAATTCTATAACCCAGATTGGAAAGAGCATTGGGGTCAGGAAACAGTGTACATGGAGGCAGAGAACATCTCAAGGAGACTAAGAAAAGAAGAAGACCAGAAGTAGGCTCTTAGGAGTTAAGGAAAGAAAGAATCCTAAAGAGACCGTCAACAAAGTCAAATATGGCAGACATGTTCACTTAAATAAGACCTAAAGTGTGTTCACTGGGTTTGGAAATGTGGAAACCAGGCTGACCCGCAGGAAAGCAGTTTTAATGGAGTGTGGGGCATAGATTAGATAATAGGGTATTTAAGAGCTTGAAGAAAATTGGAGTCACTGAATATAAAATACATTTAAAAGAGATTTGGGTGAGAAGTGAAATATATAGGATGGAGGCTAGAGGGGGAAGGACATTTAGTGCAGAAATCTTGAAAACTTGTCTTTTGTCCCGATTTTGCATTTCCAATAGATTCTATACATCTTTATCTTGATATTCCACAAACAATACAAACTTAACAACTAACTAAAGCATCAGAAATCCCTATTTTTGTATATGCCCTCACTATTTGTTCATACCCTGGCTTTAAACTTAGCCTACTTTCCAGAAATTTTATGTTTAATCATTAGAAGGACCTGCCTTTTCTTCACTTTCTTTCTTTTTTTATAATTTTTTTAAAAAAGATTTTATTTATTTATTTGAAAGAGAAAGAGTATGTGCATGAGTGCGGGAAGGTGGGAGGAGGAGGAAGAGGAAGAGAAGGGTGGAAGAGGGAGGAGGAAGGGAGGGACAGAGGGAGAGGGAGATGCTGACTTCCCACTGAGCAGGGAGCCTGATGCAGGACGTGATCCCAGGACCCCGAGATCATGACCTGAGCCTAAGGCAGGCGTTTAACCGACTGAGCCACCCAGGCGCCCCTTTTCTTCACTTTCTTTTATCCCCTCTCTACTGCAGACCCCTCTCTGCTACAGACCCTTAGTACATGGTTGATTTTGTCAGCCTAACAAAAGTGCTCTCTACTCTTGTGTTTTTGCTTAACAATCCACCCTAGTCATCACTGCCAAAATCATCTTGCTAAAACACATTCCTGTTCATGTTACTCCCGGATCTAAAGGCTTTAAGGGCTTTGCAGTGCCAACCAAGTTAAATGCAAACCCACTAACCTGGTATTCAAATTTCTCCATAGTGTAGTTTTAATCAAACTTCTCTTATAGTTATTTTCTCTAAACATGTACCCTGAGATCCAGTCAAATTGGCTTGATCACTGTTTCCTAAGTTTGATATTATTCCCATCTTGGACATGAATTCTCCTCTACTTTGTCCAAATTTTATCTCTCCTTTAAATCCCAGTTCAGTTGTCTCCTTCATCATTTTTTTTTTCCAGAATCCCTACATTGCATTTATCCTTTTAATGACTATCATACTTTATTCACAGTGATGCTCTTTGCATTATAGATACTTATAAACTATGTTTACATCCTTGACTATATTTTAAGACCTATGAGAGCAGAGAACATATTTAACGTGTTTTTATTATCAGTATCTTGCAGAAGGCACAGTGGTTGTTTAATACATGTTTGGTAACTATAAGTGAACTCCCAAGGATATAAAAATATAAAATTTTGGAGCTCAAAATGACCTTAGCGATGATACGGTCAAATTCTTTTATTTTACAGATGAAGGAATTGAAGCTAAAAAATGTCCAGGGACTTGCACAACTCACGTGGCTGGTCAGTGACAAAGCTGTGCTGCAATCCTACCTCTTGATGCTCGGTCCAGTTCTCTCTCCATCTCATGACAGCACCTGTTTGGGAAGCTTGAGCAGAGCCACCATCTTTGTCATCATTGTCCCTGACTCCTCTGTCCCTGGCACCATCATTAGTGTTAAAGGCATAGAGTCCTTTCCAGGCTCACAAGTTCATGAATCTATAACCTAAGGAAAACTGGAAGAAGGCTCGAGAAGCCCACCCAACTTACCAGGCGAAAGAGGGAAATGGTATTCCCAGTGATATTGTAGTGCGCCAGAACCTCAGAATCAGTGCTGATTCCAAATGACACATCTTGGAATTTTTGCACCATACTATGGAATAGGGACACTGCTGGTGTTTCTAAATCCTGAAAACAAGAGGAAAAAAAAAATCCACAGGGATTATGTTAGAGAGGAGAAACATAGAGAATAGGGAATAGAAATGTGCTCACTCATATAAAAAAAATCATAGGGCGCCTGGGTGGCTCAGTTGGTTAAGCGACTGCCTTCGGCTCAGGTCATGCTCCTGGAGTCCCAGGGTCGAGTCCCGCATCGGGCTCCCTGCTCGGCGGGGAGTCTGCTTCTCCCTCTGACCCTCCCCCCTCTCATGTGCTCTCTCTCTTTCAAATAAATAAATAAAATCTTAAAAAAAAAAATTAAAAAAAAAATCATAGACTTGATTTATTGTCAGGTGAAACAACATTTACCTCTAAGAATGCAGGCTAAATTTGCAGTGGGATTGTTGAATTTTCCAGGCGGGGTGGGCTAATAGGTAACTACAGAATTGTAGCTCAGCCTGAAACTCCTGTCTGGCCTTATCATAAAGCTTGTAGTTTATTAGCAGAGAGGGGCCTCTAAATCAGAGAGGCCTGCAGAGCTGGGCTGCACTGTCACTGATCCACCCGAAGAGGCAAATGTTTTGGGAACAATTTGTGGAGGAAAGAAGAAATGCAAAAA